>NW_026000242.1:30903203-30918076 GCF_001458135.2 Marmota marmota marmota | reverse complement strand
CTCGGATGCCCCTCCCAGCCTTAATAAAGCATCTCAAGCCCCAATGCAAAGCAGCCACGTGGAGCTTTCTCATAGGGTGATGAAAAGTCATGCGCCAACTCTCCCAAATAAGGAGTTGTTTGTCACAGACCACAGCGGAGCCAGCGCCATCTTGTAATGGCGACCATAATTTGCATAAACGGCAGAAGCGGCTCACCACAGGAAGCCACACGGTCAAGCAAGACCTGGACCCATCCTAGTGCAAATGGCACTAGCAGAACTAAGAAGCTGCTCTCAAGTTCCCCCACAAGCGACCCCTATGGGAACTCGGCTGACTCTTAACAATAGATAGAAACAAAGTCAATTTTGACCAGCTTGATTTTAAACACCTACCCAAAACAGTTAAGCCAAAAAGTCATTCCTAGGAGTAATGAAGGACAAGAACAGCTAGAAAAGAGGAGACAGCAACTAGCCAACAGTCTCCATGGGGAATGTTCAGTCAAGTATGGCCTTGGCTCCTCCCCCTCACAGGACCCCTATTAGTCCTCTTTATGTTTCTCCTAATAGGACCATGTCTATTAAATTGCCTACAGAAGTTCCTGCAAGATCAGATACACAAATTCACCAACAAGCTGGTCAATCAACTACTTCTTTAAGACTACCACAACTGATGCCCAAGATGGAGACCTACGACTCATGACCAACTCCTCTGGCTCCAGAGACTCTGTGCCCATCTAAAACCTTCTCTAACCCCTTTTCCAGTTTTCACAACCCCTCTTTCTCTTCCTAGGAATGAGAAATACTCTCCAGCAGGTCCACTCTGCTTATTCTGTCTGCTCTACATTATCCCCACAAGGAAGCATCAAACCTAAACTCCCCACACCTCAGATGAGGGGCCACCAGCCAGGTGAAGACTGGCAGATGAACTTCACTCACATGCCTAGGCACAAAAAGCTTTGCTACCTACTTACTTTCGTTGATACTTTTTCAGGTTGGATAGATGCCTTTTCTACATCCAGGGAAATTGCTAACACTGTCACCTCCACCCTCATCCAGCAGATCATTTCCAGGTTTGGACTTCCTGCCTCCATCCAGTCAGACAACAGTCTGGCCTTCACTTCTCAGGTTTTTCAACTAGTCTCCAAAGGCCTCAACATCACTTGGAGGCTCCACATCCCCCACCAATCTCGGGTAAGGTTGAGAGGCCTAATGGCATTCTCAAGGATCATCTCACTAAATTTGCTATTGGACTCAGGGTCTTCTGGCCCAATCTCCTGCCATTGGCCCTCATCGAAATTTAGGCAGCCCTTAGAGCTCCTTCAGGCCTTAGCCCTTTTGAGAAACCCTATGGGAACCCTTTCTTAATCAACCGAAGCTTTCCAATCACTCCTCCACCCCTTGTGTCCTACCTGCCTAATCTCATACTTCTACACAAACTCCTAAGGGAACACGCAGACCGGTGCCTTCTTCGGCCATTCATTGCCTCAATCCCAGAGCAACCATGAGCTTAATTGGACCCTCTTCAACTGGGTGATTCAGCCTTATTTCAGGAACTGCATTCTCAATTGTAGGAACCTCGATGGACAGGACCCCATACAATGGCGCTTCTACATCCAAGTGACATGGCACCAGGATGACACCACCCACTCTCAATTTATGGGTCAAGGCAATTGCTCTTCCACTGGCTGCAATCAGGCTGTCACTCTTAACATTACTGGATTCAACCAAGCCACCTTAGATACTTCCTAGAGTCCCTATGACAGGACCAATGACAGATACCACGTATCTCCTCCGCTCAGAAATGGTTTGATGCCTGCCGTTGACAACCTATGGCTTCAAGGAACCTTCATGGACTTTGTCCCTGCCAAAATAACTGTCTATAGCCACTGGATATTATTTCTAGCTGCCTTGGTATTCCCAGACCTGTCCCCCGAACATTCCTCCACTTTCCCTCCAAGGTCCCAAGCCAAACACCATTAAGCAGGAAGTAGCCAGAGGATTTTACACTGCCCCCATGTCACCTAGAAAAACAAAAAGGGAGGAATGTTAGGTGCAGGACAGGCTGAACTGTGTTGTCTGCAGGGCAGGCTGAACATATATTAGCTGCAGGATAGCCCACGCACTCAAACCCCCTCTGTCTAGTCCTTTATCACCTGTTTGCATCAAGTCTGAGCACTCAACCCCTTGCTCAAGGCTGACACTCAACCCACCACTTAAGGCCAAGCACTTAACCCCCTTGTGTGCCAACAAGGCAGCTTGCAAACCCAGAGAAGCTGTTAGATTTAGGCAGCACAGCAGAAGGGCTATAAAAGCCTTCCCCAGCCGCCCCCCCCCCCACCACTTCTCTTTCTCTCTTTTCTCCTCTGTTGCACTGCTACAATAAAGATCTCTTGGTCACTCTGAGTGTTGTGGTCACTTTACTTTCACTTTCCCCATAAGTTTTTATTGATATTTCTTTGAAGAATTAAATTTCTGCCAAAAGAAAAATAAAAGAAGTAAATGAAAAATAACAAGGAGAGTCTTTATCTTTGAGGTAATTGTCAAGGATTCCAGTGTTCTTGCCTTGGTTTTACTTTTCTATTTTATATCCCAGGTTATAATAATTCTGATACAGGTCTTCAAAACTGAAAGGTAGTAAGTAAATGTAAAAACCTTCATGCAATCCTGCAAAACTATCATGCCAATGATTCCCGAGTCCAAAGCAGGAGGATCACAAAGTTGATGCCAACCTCAGCAGTATAATAAGATGCTGTCTCCAAAAAAAAAAAAAAATTAAAAAGGGATAGGGAATGGCTCAGTTGTAGGGTGCTCTTGGGTTTAATCTCCAGAACCACAAAAATGTTTTTTAAAATGTAATTAAATATTTTCAGAAGCATCATTAGAGTAAGAAGTTCTTGTTATAGTGGCTGGAAAGAAATTACTAAATAGATACATAAATTTATCCTGGAGTACATCTTCCCTGTGTCCCAGTTCCTCCCACCCTGTCTCCTTTCTTACAGCTACCACAAAGGGAGCAGCCTCCCTCTCCCTCTGAAGAGCTGCTTCACTCTTAACCCAGAGTAATGGAGTCAGCCATCTATGAATTGAGATCTCTGAAACCAAACTGTGAGGCTCAAATAAACTTGTCCTCCTCTAGATTGTTCTTGTCAGGTATTTTGGTCACGGTGAGGAAAAAATTCAATAATATACTTAGTTAATAAAGGACTGTGTAAAATTAACAGGAGGAAGAGAGTCAACTATGGAATCTAGTTGGTCTGAAGAGTAAGAATAAGGAAACATTTCTGTAAAACATTCTCATAATTTGCAGAATCATTTCTGTTTTAGTCATCCATTTAAGAGATTAAAAACAAGTAAGCTGCTCCTTGCCATATGACCCTCACTTAGAAAATAATAAGGAAACACTCAACACATTACCAAGGTTGAAGAGCAGAGTTTACCCACACTTGAAACACTCCTGGTTTCAACTCAAAGTATCCTCAAATCCCTGATTAAAGACTACCTTACTTTCAGCTGGGTGCAATGGCACACACCTGTAACCCCAGCCACTCTGGAGGCTAAGGCAAGAGGATCAAAAGTTCAAAACCAGCCTGAGCACAGCAGTGATATCCTCAGCAACTTAGTGAGATACTGTTCCAAAACAAAAACAAAAAACAAAAGGACAGAGACTATGGTCCAGTGGTTAAGGGCTCCTGGATTCAATCCCTGAAATTAAAAAAAAAAAAAAAAAGTACCTTGTTGCACTGAACATGAACTCTTGAGTATATATTCTGTTGTGCCCATTATTATTTATTTTTTCTAAATAAATAAAATATCTATCATTGTGTATCCAGCATACCCAGAAATATCTTGCAGCTGGGTGTGCCAAAAAGATAAGTTTTAACGAATAGAATGGAAACATAAAGGATGTAGAAAACACCAAGCCATTCTCCAGTGGCTTGCTTCTCAGGATATTTTTTAGCTTTTCTGCTGGATGGCATATGGCAACAAATTGACCTTTTTTGCATACATAATTAAAAATCCAGTTGTTAAAAATCTTCCTTTTGACCACCTCCTATATTCGGAGAAACAAATAACAACAACACACTGGCCAATTCCTTTAAAATTAGCATTGATTGGCCTGTGCCCTAACAGATCCTATGAGAGACTTGACTTTACACTGAGTACCAGTGAGAAAAAAAAACCCTCAGACCACATGCTCACACCTGTAATCCTAGTGACTTGGGAGACTGAGGCAGGAGGAACACCAGTTGGAGGTCAGCCTCAGCAGCTTAGTGAGGCCCTATGCAACTTAAGACCATGTTTCAAAAAAAAAAAAAAATGATTGGGGATGTGACTCAGGGGTAAAGCACCCAATGAGTTCTATTTCCAATACCAACAAGAAATAGAGAAATGAACCCACAGTTTGGTGGAATTAAACATATTATAAATGATATAATTTCTTCACAACTCATTATTTTTTTCATGGATATACCCCCACTAAATATTTTCTTTAAAAAAAAAACAGACATATCTCACTTGTTATAAAACACATATTCTTTTTCATATGCATTTGTCTTCAAAGTATAAAAGTATTTTGTGTTTGACACAATAAAGGAGATTTACAGCACCTTTGACTTAGTGATTTAATAATATGTCAATTTCATTCTTGATTGTCTACATCATTCTAAGTCCAATTTTATGCTTTCTTATCACTATGGACCTTCATATTCCCCTGGTACATTATTTTATCTCTGGGGAAATTTCAAAATCAACATTATACTATAAAATAATAATTTCAAATTTCAAAATAGTGGGACCTCCTTAACATTCAAAACTGGAAATCTTGATTTCTTGCCTTTCATTAACATTATCCTCTAATATTTTCCTGTCCTATTATGTTAGCAGAACTTTGGAAACTTTCCTCAGGCTAGCACAATATGTGCTTACACTATGCTTTCATTCTAATGTTAGAAGAAAAATACTAAAATACTAAAAACTGTGTCAATCTAGAACATAACAATTCATGTTAAGCCTAAGGCAGGCATTTTCATAAATATGTACTCTATATGAAAAATTTAAACTAACTTTAAGTTGCTTTTTCGTGAGCACGATTAAAATGCAGAAATGAAGCTACTGTCAAGGTTAAAAATATATGAATATGAACATGAATGTAAGAAACTGCATAAATTCCATCTTACTAGCAGTGTAGGCTGCAACTTCACCTACTGAGAATAAAGAAGGTAGACTGAGCTTGCTGGTAGCACTTGACATCATAGATAAGCCAATGGTAGGAAGTAAATGCATCTAAAGAAAACTAAAGTAGTTAATTATTTCTATTAATAATATTTTAATATTTCAGCCAATATTTATTTTTTGGATACTCTGTTAGGTACTAGGGTAAGCTCTACTTGCATTATATTATCTGAACTCAGTCATTAGAATGAATGCTGGTCTATCACTTAAGCTGATTCACCTGAGAGGGAACACACAGAACCTAAATAAATCTCATTTGGAAACATCACCTTATTTCACATCTCTTTAATTCCTCCTGGCTCAGCTTCTTTTTCATAATTAGTGTAGTATAGGTAGTTTTCTTGTTTTGTTTGGTACTGAGTATTGAACCCAGGGCACTTAACCATTGAGCTACACCCCCAACCCTTACTTACTTTTGAGGCAGGCTCTTGATAATTTGTTTAGGCCCTCACTAAATTGATAAAGCTGGTCTTGAGCTTGAGCCTCCCAAGTCACTAGGATTACAGGCATGTTCCACCAAGCACAGCAGTATAAGTATTTTTGTATTTAAATCATACAGGATATATTTATACGTAAGCTACACAATAAATGTTCAAGAAATGTAAACTGCATAAGTCTTTTCACCAGGAGTGATAAGAAATAAAACTGGCAAGTCTACATAGTGAACACCCATTCCCGGGTATGGCTGACAACAAAGTCTACCAAGCTTTACATTTTAATTTTTTATTAACAAACATTTGTTGATTTCTACAATATATTCAGGAAGAACATTTGATGGCAGAAACACATTCATAAACATGATTGAGTATGAAATGACAACCATAAAAAATCAACTGAGTATTTATTGTATCATGGCAAGTTGGAAAAGTCAGTAGAGAGTACAAGTTTGTATTCTGTTTCACTATCTTCCCATCTCATGTCTCATGCCCTGGGGAATGATCATAAATCTGAACCCCCAAATACCCACCCCTGATAGAGTCAAACCCTGAATGCCAGACATTCTTCTGAGCTACAATGCCTGTTCATTAAGTTAATGTGAAAAATTACATGTGCCCACCATGATGGTAACACACACACCTATGCTACCTTTTCCCCTTTAAGGTGAATTGAATAGCTCCAGAAGATTTCAAACTGACAGATGCATTCTGGATGGCCAGATCTGTGTAGATGTGCAAACTCTTGTGTTCCTGTATTAATCTAGACTCGGAATCACAAACCCATGTTTTCGTAATCACACAAAGGTCATGAAACATTGAATCAACAACAGCTTATATTATAGGCAACTAAAGATGGTTTTATTAAAGTAAAATTGTGCAAACAAAATTTCATATTGTATCATATTTTCATATTGAATAAAATGAGGTTACATTAAGATAGGGATAAAAAAATAGTCATAGTAATTGCTCTGCTTCAACTGAGAAGGGGTCCCTTAAATATGAAGTTCTCAGGCAGAGAAGTTAACTTCCTGAATTATCCCTAATTATGTGTGGACTGTGGAAAATAAATGGCCTGACAGGGAAACTCAGGGACTCAATAGGATATCTCCATATAAGGGAACTCCTGGCAACATTCAAAAAACTCACACTTTTACTTTGAAAATCAAGGAACACACCAACATGGCCCATAGGTCTCTCTATATAGAGAGAAAATATTGGGGAGGTGGTCAAGAGACTGAAATGTGTGCCCTCCTTCACACATAAAAGGAGAAACATGTCCTCAAATTCAGGCAATGTGTGGTTCTTCCTTACCACAGAATCCCTACAGACTCCCACAGCCCAGTTCCAGGAGCCACAAACATCCAGCTCCCAGTAATGTTTCCCAGAAGTGAAGATCTGATCTCCCAATGCAGCAAAATAGTTTGATCTGTCAGAATTCAAAGCTTCATCTTCATCATCTTCTCCAAACATCAGTCTTCTCACATCACACAACACTACATTGTGACTGCTTATTTCATTACGGAAGGAAATGTTCACTGTGAAGAGAGAATAATTCAGCCAAAATCAGACTTTTCCCCCGCCCCAATTCATACAAGATGAGAGTTGATTTAGAGACTTACAAGAAAAAACAAGCAAAATTAATGGAAAAGCTTTGGCTAGAAAAATATCAGATTCAAGGGCTACCAGTAAATCTGAACACTTATTAACTACAGGGAAAATATTCCTAAAAATTCATTGATTATAGAGCTTACTTCTGCTGCTTATTTTTTATGACACTCGAAAATCTGGAGACCTGAGCATTCTCAAGTCCATAGCAATAAAATTAACCTCCATTACTCTCTCTTGTGAAAAAAAAAGACAAAAAATAAATGTAATCATGGATAGTAGATAATATGATTATTATTACATAATTACATAAATGTATCAGTGATATTACAATCTTCTGGTTAAGAAACCAAGTTTATATTTAAGAAAATCTATTTATTACAGAATTGGTTTCCCGTTAAGAATTTTCTGCCTTTTACTTTTGGTTCCATCTGACCCTTTTTCTGCTAAACTAACCTGTCAGGGTTAGGTCTACCATGGAGTTCCATATACTGCTTCACCAAGTGATGACTTACTTCATCATTGTTCATAAAATGTTCTGTGAATTCATTATTTTATATTTGTGTACTGTTTATTATATCAAGTGTAATGTATTACAAATTTAGTTACTAGAAAACATTAAAGAAAACCATTTTTACAAATTTAAATTCAATAAACCCATTATCATAATTAATTGCTCTTGAAAATGTCTTGACTTGAGTCCATTAGTGTGACTCAGTGAACAAATGATATTGTATGTGATGATGTTTTTTTAGGGCGTAGTGAGACTTTTTATTTCCTTTCCTTAATTGAAACTTTTGTGACAGAGCTTGTATACAACATTTCATTTATGTTTTTTTTTCTTTACATTGTTCCATATTTTAACATGGTATACATCAATAAATATGTTTTGCATTCTTAGTTGCAGGCTGATCACTTTTGTTAGGTCAACGATTAATGAAGAGGGAATGATTACCCATAGAAAACCATCATTGTAGGGCACAGTGTAGCTGTCCCTCAAACAGACTGACACCCACCTTGGAAGTGGTTAAGTTCATCTCTCAGTCCAGTGATGGGCTGAGCACTGAGCTGTGGCCTCACAGGCTGGGGCATGTGCAGGAACACTAACTCATACCTGCAAGGAAAAAATAAATAAATTGATCTTTCTGGCACCAAAGACTTCAACAATGATAGATTCAAACAGTGTTTAAGACATAATGGTAATGGCTCAACTAAAGGTTCTTTATCAAAATCATATTCTAATGAAGCCTAATGAAAAGGAGCACACCAGAATATAAAACAATGGAAAAATATTTATAGCCCACAGGAAGTAAGAAGAGGATGGGAGTTGTCTGAAAAGCAATGCTCTCTCCAAAGAAAGAAAGCTTGAGGACTTTATTCTGGGATTCTATACATATTCACTTTGGGGGCCATTGCATTAGGATGTACATTTCTGGACTGGGAATATTTCTCAGTGAACTTGCCTGACATGTAGGAGGCCCTTGTTGAAATCCCCATGAATAAAAAGGAAGGAAAAAAAGAAAAAGATGTACATTTCTCTGTTGTTTTTTTCTTTCTTTCTTTTTGGTACCATGGATTGAACCTAGGGGCACTTTACCACTGAGCTATATATATATAACCCTTTTTGTTTTCAGACAGGGTCTCATTAAGTTGCTGAGGCTGACTTCAAAGAATGTGCCATTCTCCTGAATTGCAGTCTAAGCCTCCTGAATTGCTGAGATTATAGGCCTGCACCACTGTGTCCAGCCAAAATATGTACCTTTCTGAACATTCTCAATTAAGGATCCATAGTTCAAGTTGAAGAGATGGCATATATTCCTTAGTTTTCTCAAGTGGAGATCATCGAGCACATGATAAAAGTTTTAAAAGGCAGATGAGAACATGTAAAGATAGCTGATGAGAACACGTAAAGATAGCTGATGCAAACACTTCTGGCTGACGGAAAAAAACATTGCTCAGCTAAATGATATAATGGGTCTAAAAGAAAAACTTAGATTGCCTCAGTGACCTTTGAGATATTGGCTGAGTCTTTGTAAATTTCTCCAAAAGTTTTAGCAAAAATAAATGAAAGGACACTTTGACAGTATGTCAATGTAGGAGTTTTATCCTAAAGGTTCCTACATCACTTAACAATGATCTAACACTGACATTTAGTGTAACTACATAATCATGGGGTAGGATTGTTCTAGTTTTTGTTGTTGTTGTTGTTGTTGTTTTATTGATACCAAGGAGTGCTGAGAGCATCTCCCATTTTTTTTTTTTTTTAATTGAGACAGAGTCTCCTAAATTGTTGATGCTGGCTTTGAACTCATGATCCTCCTGTCTCAGGCTCCTGAGCCACTAGGATGACAGGCTTGCTTCACTGTGTCCAGATCAGGATTGTTCTAGTCTTAAGGAATCTTTCTTACTTTTTTCTCTGCCTACTTCTCTCACCTATCACCTGGTAAGGACTATTCCACGAACCTCAATTTGTTTATGACTTGAAATCTAAAATTATAGATAGCTGTCTTTAGAAACCTCTGCTTAAGTTCAGCAAAAACTACACCCTTCAGCTCCAGGGAAGGAAAAGCTCAGTTTTTATAAAAAGGGAACAAGAAATCATATTCAGTAAAACACAGACACATAGAGGAAATGTACACTATCTCAATAAGTACTTTCTTCATTGTCAGAAACACATTGGTATTCACAGACTTTGTGGTGCCCCAATTTGCATTAAAAGTCAAACTTACTCTGCCAATGTGTCTTCTAAATTCTGTAAAGAAAAAACAAAAAGAAAGAAAAGCTTAAATTTCATCAGAATTAGCTATTCTACCATTAAGCCTTTGTATTTGAGAAACTTAAAAAATTACAACCACCACCTCAACACTCCTTGTAAATTAATTTTCTACCATAAAGGTAAAACAGGAAGAATCTAACTTTTGCTAAATTCAAAACCCTGAGGGTTATTCTGCAATGCTGCAAACCAGCAACTGTCTGAAAAGAGATCTTTTGCAGGACGTATTCACATAGTGACATGTGCTAAGGACAATTTGAACTAAGGACATTCAAATTAAAAAAAGAATGTAATAAATGTTAACTATTTTCTAATTTCTTCATGTTGCTCAGCTGGACAAAAATGAAATACCCATGAATAAAATGCTCTTTTTATTTATTTCTTTTTAAAACATTTTAGATGTTGATGGAGCTTTATTTAATTTACTTATTTAGGGGTGGTGCTAAGAAATTAACCCAGTGCCTCACACTTGCTAGGCAAATGTTCTACCACTGAGCCCCAGCCCCAGCCGGTTTCTTTCTATTTCTTAATGAAGTAACCTACAAAAGGATAATTTCAGAAATAAACATATCCTGAGGAACCTACTGTCACAATTTAACAAAGCTTGCTTGCTGCATGAAATCACAGTGTCTGTTATTCCCAAAGGGGGAAGATCCCACCAAAAATGCAGAATGCATATAAATATATCTTTGGTACCAAATAATGTGGCCAGAAAACAAAATATTTTCAGTCATGTCCCAATTACTTACCTCAAACAGCTCCACATATGGTTTATGGCACATTTTCATTAGCTCCTGATAGTCTTTCTTTAGTTGTTTCCCTTTTTGAAGCATTTTGGCTTTGCTTTTCTTAATTTGCTGTATAGTCAATTTGCGTTCCTTTAAAAGTGTCTCCAAATGTTCTTTTTCTTCTTCATGGACACTGGGATGCAGCATCCTATAAGCTGCCTTGGTATTCTCTCTGTGCAGATGCACATACCACTGCAAGGACACGAATTTCTTAGATCAAATATCAGGTCAACTTTACTCTCCTCCACTTTATAACATCATCTATTCATTTTGACTCATGTCTTATGCTAGTAAACTATGTACATAAATTCATGTCTTTCTATTTCTCATAAACCATTAATTCATTCTTCTCTTCCCTTCATTTATTTTTCACTCATTATTAACTATATTAAGAGGCAGAACACTCCTCTCTCAAACTCATCTACTTTGTGACTTGTTGAAACAACCAGAAAGAAAGATTTTCATTGGTAATTCCTGTATATATCTTCTCAAATCAGAAAGTCTGAATGCAAGCCATTTTGAATTCATGCATAACTCACAAATAATTGTATGCAACACTTTCATTTTTGTTAGTAAATAGGTCAATAATATCAAACTTCCCTGCTCCATAGCTCAACAATTCTCCCTGAGTAGCAGTGCGGTTTTGTACTCCAACAAGTAGAAGCTATCAAGAAAGATCTTCCTAAAATTTTGTGATGATTCCAACTCACTTGATGAATCAATAAATGTCTACCTTTCCTATCCTAGGTTGATTCTGAGAGAAATAGACTCTCATACTTACAACCCATTGGTTAATTTTTCTGCTCTCTTCTTTTAGATTTCTCTGGTTTTCTTGGATCTTTTTCCAAAGAGATCTCATTAGTTTTAGAAACTTCTCCTGTAAGAGAACAAAATTTGACCACTGGACAAGCAAGTTGATTATGATTTCAGGCCCACAATGATGAAGAATTTCAAGCAATTTATATTTAAAAAAAAAAAAAGTTTTATGCAGCACAGAGGCTAGGGTTTCCCTGCTTGGTGTGGATAATTATCAATTTTAGGGGATTCAGACTATGGAATCACACAATGTAATAAAACCATTTTCCTAGAGAAACTGGCAAATACATGGGCAATGTTAATTCTTAGGTAGTGTGGCAATTTGCTTCAGAATTTGGATCTAATGACACTAATAGTCTGTGAGTTTCATTCTAATATATCCTATATAAAAGCCCTTTGAATTTGTGGTACCACTTCCCTGCTCACCATACTAGCAATTGAACCTAGGGTCTCATGTATGCTAGGAAAGTGCTATGCCACTGAGCTATATCAACAGTCCTTTTAAGAAGTTATTATATATTTTAATTTTCCCAAGCCATCCTCCAACTGATTATCCTCCTGCTTCAGTCTTGTGAGTCGCTGGGTTTACAGGTATGCACCACCACATCCAGCAGAACATTTAGTTTTGTTAGTTTAGACACTCTTATAATCATGAGAACTTTAAAGTGCCCTAAGCAGTAAAACCATATCATCAAGTTATTGAAATAGGTTATAATAAATTAGTTTCCTCACACTCTCAGTTTCCATGAATATAGATACTATCACATACTTTATTCATAATTTTATCACTGCTACCTATACTTGTATATGGCACTCAGTAACAATGGTTCTTGTGCCTTATAGTCTTAGTCACCCTGCCCTCTAGCTATCTCAGAAGCATCACTTACCCTGTACTGCTCAGCAGCCTCTTCAATGGGACAGTGTCTGTGAGCCCTGTGCTCCTGGGAGTTGGAGCAGAGCAAACACAGCAGGGTCTTGTTCTCTTCACAGAAGATCTTTCTCTCCTTGTGGGTCACACACATGTGATCCTTAGAGCTCGGGAAATGCCTGACACTGGCTTTTCTGACAATGGATACCAGATTCTTCAAACAAATATTGCTCTTGAAGTCAATCTGCTGTGATGGCTCCCTGCACATAGGGCAATCTGCAGGAGTTTGGGCTTCTTCCCACAAAAGGCAGAGACAGGGCCAACAAAAGCTGTGCCCACAGCATATGGTGACTGGGTCTATAAGATAATTCATGCAGATGGAGCAGGTGAGTTCTCTCTGGAAGACTTGCAGGATGTCTGAGTCCATTCTTTTCTTCTTTTTTTCCCCTATTTTTTTTAAGGGAAGAGAATCAGAACAATTTCATATATGCAGTCTGAAAAGACAAGAAACTAAGTAAACAAAAAAAAAATTGGGGGGACAGGTGGTACCAGGGATTGAACTCATTGGCATTCAACCACTGAGCCACATTCCCAGTACTATGTTGTATTTTATTTAAAATCAGGATCTTACTGAGTTGCTCAGCTCTTTGCTTTTGCTGAGACTGGCTTTGGTCTCACAATTCTTCTGCTTCAGCCTCCCTAGCTTCTAGGATTAAACTAATCAAAATTGTACTCAAGTTATGACCCAATAATAAGCCTATGTCTAGGAAGAATAGCCTTTATTTTGCATGACACAAACAGAAAATGGAGGCATAAAGAGAGCTCTCAAAAACTTTAGAAATCACTATTGCTTACCTAGTCATCAGCATCCCCATCCTATTTTTGCCTCATGCATAAAACAGAACCTTATAATCCCTAGTGCTCTTCCTTTCCAGCTTGGGCACAGGCAGAATGGCTCCCACAAAGAATGGTGGGGAGAAGGGTTGTTCTGCCATCAAGGAGTGGTGACCAAAAAATGCCCCATCAGCAATCACAAGCCCATCCAGGGAGTGGGCTTCAAGGCATGTACCTCTGGCACTCAAGATCCAGAAATTTGCTGTGAAGGAGATGGGGACTCACATGGATACCAGGCTCAGCAAAGCTGTCTAGAAAACAAGACAATGAAGTGTCCCATAATTGTATCCATGTTCAATTGTTTGGGAAACATAATTAGGATAAAGATTCACCCAATAATCATTACACTTTGGTATCCTATGTCGCAGTTGCCACATCCAAATACTTACAGAAAATGTGAACTATCTTATCAAATGAAGTTATAAATCTTCCTTTCTTAAACAAAGAAAGAACCTCAGTTTCATAAAAATGTGACATTCCTCTAAATGATCTTAACCATGAATGTTTGACCCAATTAGAGTTTTATAATGTGGATTTTGAATGCTTTTAACATCAATCATATTGCTCACTGCCCATAATTGGTATAGAAAAGGGCATATGAAAGCTAGGGAATTAGTGGTAGAGTCTTGCCCAAAATGGCAGAGGCCTTGGATATGGTTCCCAGCACTGTATAAAAAAAAAAAAAAAAAGTGAAAAAGAAAGAGAAAGAAATGCCCCTACTATTGAACTATTACTTTAATTATTTTATTTAAACATCTCCTTAGATATTATTACTATTATTATTACTTCTTATTATTATTATTATTATTTCAACTAGAATTCACTATCCCAAAACAATTTCTAAATACTTAAGGGTTAATGTGATGATCATTACTATCCAAAGTACATGTATGAAGACACAAATTGGTGTGCATATACTATGTATACAACCAGAGATATGAAAAATTGTGCTCTATATATGTAATAAGAATTGTAATGCATTCTGCTGTCATATATAAATTTAAAAATTTACATAAAAATAAATAAATAAATACCTAAGGGCTGATGATTAAGGTTAACATTGCAAAATTGAATCAGATTTCAGCCAAAATCTTACTAACAGGAATATACTAACCTCTTGTGGTACTCTCCTATCTTTATTATCTATACTCTTGCAATAAAAAAAAAAATACACAAATTACAACAAATAGGTATATCTAGCAAGTCATTAAAATCATTACCAAATACCTATCACACTGGAAAAACACATAATTAACTTAATTGACACCAGGAAACAAGCAGTGCTTTCTGGCAGAATGCATTTTAGCGGACTTCCTGAATAGGACCTGCTCAGATCCGAAAATAAGAACAAGAATCAGTAAATGGGATGGCACCAAATTAAAAGCTTTCTGCACAACACGGAAACAACTGAGTGAAGAAAAACTACTGAGCGGAGAAAATTTTTGTCAACCTCTCTTCCCACAGATAATATATTATATATA
>NW_026000242.1:30762065-30893929 GCF_001458135.2 Marmota marmota marmota | reverse complement strand
AAAAAAAAAATAAAATTTCTTGAAGGATATTTTGAATTAGAGAAGTTTCAGTTAACCAGATGCCTGGAAAATGTGTCTCAGATTCTAAAACTAGAAATAATTGGGGAAAATGGAATTTATAAGGTCTTGGGAATGAATGACAAATATTTGATTCCAACAGTAATGCAATATTGTCTTCAAAGGAAGATGAAAAATATTGTGTACACATCAAGTAGTTTTGTTGAGATTGTTTTTTCCAATAGAATACTTTTCTAGTTCACTTTCCAGCTTTGTAGGAAAGACTGAAAAGGGTTCATATCAACCAACAATGTTGCTTTGTTAATCGTGTTTTGCAAGATGCAAATATTTGTTGAGATGTTAATAATTAGAAACTATTTTTTGATAGTGACCTCTTCTGTTATGAGCTTAATTAAAATGGAATTTTGAATGCTTGCAGATTCTATTATTAACAAAAGGCCAAAGCCTTATTGAACAAACTAACTGGACTTTTCATAATGAATTGTCAAGATGAAGCCAGATTTAAAATTAGGTAGTCAGTGTAGTTAGGTAAATCGGGTCTAATATCCAGTAAGATCTAAAATGGAGGCCATGTTGAGAATGAATTCTGGGAACAACTCATGGAATGTTAATGAATGTTAATGAAGTCCTGAGAAAAGCCCTAGGCCCAAAGTCCATCCCAAGGAAATGTTAATGAAGTCCTTCCTGCCCAGCTTACTACTTTGGCCCACCTGTGTCCCACCCCTTGGGCCTTCAAACCTACATTCCATCACTGAAAGAACTATAAAAAGGGGAAACAACCGCACTTCCACAGATTCCACCTCTTGGGTCCCCTTCTTCCTCAGGGAGAAGTCTTTTCTGCTGTCCTTTAATAAACTTCTAATTTCTACTCTGACCTTGCCTTGGCGTGCTTCTCTGGTGTTATTCTTCAACATTGGGGAAGCAAGGACTCCTCACTGGTCAAAAGTGGTAACAAAGATACAGATTACAAATGCTGCCTAATAGGGCATAATAATGTTCATATTTGAGGAAATACTGTTCCTTCTTGAAACTGTTACATTTAATTATTTAATCATTATCTGTCTTCTCATACATTGTAGGTTTTATAAATAAAATGATACTAATTTCAGGATTAAGCACAATGAGTGGCATGCTATAGCATTTCAATAAGTATTGGTTGAGTTAGTAAACCAACCATTTTGGGGGGAGGATACAGAAATTAAACTCAGGGATACTTTACCACAGAGCACCATCCCTAGCCCTTGTTATTTTTTATTTTGAGACAGGGTCTCACCAAATGCTTAGGACCTCACTAAATTGCTGAGGCTGACCTTGAACTGGTGATCTTCTTGCCTCAACCTCCAAAGTCATGGGATTATAGGCATGTACCACTGTGCCCAGCAGTTATTTAATTTTTATATGGGAAAATTAGCCAATTTGGAAAATTTTGCTAAATAATACATCAATTTTTCTATTAGTCAAACTTCAATTAGTATAATTAAGATAGGAGTAGAGGATCCAGATGGCAGGCTAGAGGGAAATGGCATTCTTTGTAGCTTTGTGACCTGGGATTCAAGCAGTGGAAACACTGTTTGTCTGCGAGTTTTTAGAGGACCTCCAATAGCTGCTCTCACACAAATCATGTCATAAGCAAATAGACAATTTGAGTTCTTTTTTTATCTGTATTCCTTTCATTTCTTTCATCCAATTGCTCTGGATAGAGTTTTATGAACTATGTTAAATAGAAGTGGTGGAAGAGGGAATCCTTGTCTTGTTCCAGATTTTAGAGGGAATGCTTTCATTTTTTCTCCATTTAGAATGAGAAAAAGCCTTGGGCTTAGCATAAACAACTTTTACAATGTTGATATGTTCCTATTATCCCTAGTTTTTCCAGAGTTTTGAACATGAAGGGTGCTGCATTTTGTTGAATGCTTTTTTCTGCATCTATTAAGATGGTCATATGATTTTTATCTTTAAGTCTATTGATGTGATGAATTACATTCATTGATTTCCAAAAGTTGAACCAATCTTGCGTCCCTAGGATGAATCTCATTTGGCCGTGGTGCTCCATCACTTTAATATGTTTTTGTATTTGATTTGCCAGAATTTTATTGATAATTTTTGCATGTATGTTCATTAGAGATATTGGTCTGAAGTTTTCTTTATTTCATGTGTCTTTATCTGGTTTTCGAATAGGTGATATTGGCTTCATAGAATGAGTTTGGAAGTGTTCCCTCTTTTTATATTTCATGGGATAATTTGAAGAGTATTGGTATTAGTTCTTCTTTGACGGTTTTCTAAAACTCAGCAGTGTATCCATCTGGTCCTAGGCTTTACTTGGTTGTAGTCTTCTGATGGTGTCTTTTGTTTCATTGTTCAAAATTGATCTGTTTAACTTGTGTATATCATTCTGATTCAGTTTGGGTAAATCATCTGATTTTAGAAATTTGTCTATGTCTTTGATGTCTTCAGGGTATGAAGACTATCACCAGCCACAACACTGCACACCATAGAACTGTATTTATTGGAGTACAATTTTTCAAAATAATTTCTAATTATTTTTTGCATTTCTGTAGTGTTCATCGTGACAGCCTGCACCTGGGGACACAGGACAGGGTATGAAGACTATCACCAGCCACAACACTGTACACCACAGAACTGTATTAAAAAACAGCATACTACAGAGATGCAGTCACATCAATGTTTATAGCAATACAATTCACAATAGCTAAATTATGGGACCAAACTAGATGCCCTTCAATTGAAGAATGGATAAAGAAACTGTGATATACATTCACAATGGAATATTACTCATGATTAAAAGAGCATACAATCATGGTATTTGCAGGTAAATGGAGTAGAAGAATATCATGCTAAGTGAAGTAAACCAATCCCCAAAACCCAAATACCAAATGTTTTCTCTGATATGTGCATGCTGATTCATAATGAAGGCTGGGGGTTAGGGGGAGCATGAGAGGAATGAAGGAACTTTAGATAGGGCAAAGGGGAGGGAAGGGAAGGGAGTGGGCATAGGGGTAGGAAAGCTGGTGGAATGAGTTGAACATCATTATTCTAAGTACATATATGAAGACATAAATGATGTGACTCTATGTACAAGCAGAGAAAAAATTGTGCTGTACATGTGTATTATGAATTGAAGTGCATTCTGCTGTCATGTATAAAAAATCAAAATAAATAAATAAATTTCAAAAAAGATAGGAGTAGGGAAAAAATAATTTAACAAGCAGCTATTTTAATCATTAGTTTCCACCTTCTCTCTCCAACAAAATTTTGTGGTAGAGGTAATTTACATATGTCTTTTGAGAGCTATACAGCAATAGCAAAGTTTTCATGAAAAACAGAAGAAAAAAATAGCCAAAGGTCTAGAAATTAACAAATTACATAAGTGATCCTCAAAATGTTTATGTGAAGCACAAATCAAATTAGATATTATATATTAGATATTGAGAAGACTCTTGTCCCAATGTTTGACACTAGATAGTTATTTAAAGCCCTATATTCTTTATTAGTAAAACAGATAAAATACATCTGGGTGCTCCAAGATTGAGGGGGATAATTATTTCACCAGCTGTTGCACATTATCAATAATTTCATTCTAACTTGCTGTATATGCTGCTGTGTATCTATAGGGTTAGGGACCAACTTATTTTTTAAAGAAAATATTCATGGAAAGGTGTTTGTCTCTGAAATAAAAAACACCAGAAGAATCACTTGAGGAATGTGTAAGGGGCCAGTAGCTAAAGGAGCTGAGGTTAGTTGGGCTTTAAACAATATATAAATATTCTAAAAAAGCAATTAGTTCAATAAAGATGTTTGTTTTAAAGTTAACTTTTAGGGATTTTACCAAAGTTCTAAGAGGGAAAAAAAAAAAAAAAACATTAGCTATATCAGCCAACAATAACACTGAGGAGAAATAAATCATTTGCTTGTAATGACTTGTTAAAAATGAAGAAAGATGCCTTGTCTAAGGCCATTAGAACTGCAGACAATGCAGCAAAGGTATGGCATAGTCCTGGAGGTACCATCTCCTTCCAATCCCACGCAAAAATGTTGCTTTGGCTGAAAAAGAAAATGATTTTGCTTACATATGAGTAGCCCTTTGTAAATTCCTAAAATTTCCCTCTGGGTGAGATGGATGGATGCAGGAGTTCTGTTTGCAAATCTTCTAAACACCTTTAAAGAAAATGTGTGGTAAGTGTAAGGGAAGGATGAGGGCTGGGGCAGTGACATTTGCTCAAAACTCACTGACTGTAATAATGCAAGATCCTTTGAATGGCTAACTGTATTAACTTGAATCTATAACATTCCAGTGAGGAATGTGAAAACCTCAGTTAGAGAGGAATTACCCGAATTTGGAGACTTGTTCATGTGAGGGGGTGGAACAAAAGAATTTCATTCTCATTTTGGTGTTGATGTATGGTTGAGACATTAGTGAGTTGCAGTGGAGCAGTCAGGATCTGGATTATTCCCAAGTTTGACAAGTTGGAAATTGGGTCCCAGAATCTGGAACCGGAGCAATCAAAAAGGAATGAAAAATAACGCTCAAATACATTTTGCAGCCGAGATTCCGGAATTCTTGGGATGGGATTGGCGAAGAAGCAGTCTTTTAGGCAGCAGGAACATTTCCCGCAGCTGCCACAGCCGACTTTGCCCGGATACTGCAGGATCCATGGAATGGAAGTTGCAGGCCAACAGGAAGAGTACCTCCTCCCTCTGCAGGGCTTCCTCTCTCCCCGCCAGGGTTCCTGGCGACTTCAGGGGCCAGAAGGAGCTCTGGGCTCGCTCCTTTTTGTTAGTCTCTGGACCCACTGGCAGGGCTGAGCCGCCTTTTGGAAGGTCAGCTGCGGTCAGCGGCGGTGAAAGCTGCCTGGGAGGTCGCCGCTTTCAAGGCTCTCGCTCTCTGCTCTTCTGCAGCCCGGAGCTTTTGCGAGGGCTGCTGGCTCCCAGATCTCAGAACAGAAGCCATGGCGAAGTCCAGGGGCCGTCTGTATCTTTGGATGTCTTTGATTGCCGTGCTGGCATCTTTTCTGGTGGGCTTTATGGTGGGTGAGTGTACAATCAAGTCTCCGGGCTGTCTCTCTGGGGAGGTAAAGGGAGGAAGCCTGTAGCTGGAGCGAGTGGGTTGTCCCAGGCCAGTGTCTAGTTCGGCTCACAACATGGCTAACTCCATAAACTGCACCCAAACTAGAAACCGAACAGAATGTATTTGTGGCCGCAATAAGAAAAAAATAAAAAATAAAATAAATAAACTCACTGGCTTTTATTGTGGGCATTTGAAAAGAGAACTTAGGGCTGTCACTGTTTACAGGGATGAAAAATTTATTTGCATTTCCAAGTAATAGTAATGAGTCAAAATTATTAGCTAATATTGACTAAGCACTGCAAAGAACTTTTTCCTTATCGTTTAAATACATAAATTTTGGAAAACTCCCTGTGTGTCAAGAACTGGTACAAATTAGATCCCCTGGCGAGAATAAGAAAGGCCTTAACTCAGAGATGCAAACATGTAAGAAGGGAAAGCACATCTCTCAAGTAAAACCGGTTTTAACCCACTCAAAATTGCAGCACACAAAGGAATGTGGAGGTTTTCTGCATTTTATATGGATCTTTTTTAAAAAGTTCACTATGAGCTATTTGTCAGGCATCAGTTTTTCTTTTTCTTTTTGCCTTTTTTGGCTTTTGGTTTTTTTCTTCTTTTTAATTTTTTTTTTTCTTTGAGTCAGGGTCTTGTCAAGTGTTCCAGGCTGTCCTCACACTTGAGATCCTCCTGCCTAAGTTTCCCTAGTTTCTGGAATTACAGGCATGCACCACTGCACCACAGCTGGTTTCTACTTCTAATAAAGTCAAAAGTAATTGTGTATATGTATTTTCCCCCCCACAGGCTGGTTTTTTAAGCCTCTCAAAGAAACAATCTGTGCACCACACCATGGTCAAAGTATACGAGGGAAACTGTTGTCAGAAATGAAAGCTGAAAACATTAGATCATTTCTTCGGTAGGTTTGTTTTGCATTTTTATTCTAAACATAGTATTTAAAATATTATTTAGTCATAGGTGTATTAAAACTGGTTATATTCAGTTGAACAATCTTTGTGTGAAATTATATATTACTCATTAATTTACGGTTAGTTAAAATGTCTCTTTAAACTACTCTTGGTGTGAAATCCATAACTTGTTAAGAAGTAGGTCTTTCTTCCTAATTTCATCCTCCAGAAAAGTATCTGTTGGCTCACTGGGGGATGTTTCAACTTCATGCAGCTCTGGGCTGCAAGTGAATGCTATTCTTTGTTCCTCATTGTGGATGTAATCAGTAGCCTGAATTTAATCAGCAATTTTATTTATTTTTTACACACTGTATTCACTTAGTTTGTTCTTTGCTCAGTGATTTAGTGAAAAGGAGATCAGTGTTTCAGATTCTGTCTGCCACAGGTTAAACCTTGATCCTCTCTTGCTAATATAAATTTGTGGTTCAAAAATAGGGCAACATGAAAATAAAATATGATCAGTGCCAATCTTCCATCTTCTAAGAGTGATATTCAGAGTGATATTTGTGAACTTGTTGAAAGCAATTAGCATAACATTTATTTCTGTGTTCAGGCTGTTTCAAAGAAGTGATATTTTAAAAATCAGCTTTATTGAAGGATAATTTACATAAAGTAATCTTGATCCCTATAATATCTACAACTTCAGAGTTTTTACAGATGTCTGTGGTATGCAACAAACCATCGCCTCAATCAAGATACAAAATATTTCTAGCATACCCTCTGTAGTTTGTTCCTCCCTTCACTCCTGACCCTACATAATCACTGTTCAGTTTTACATCACTATAGATTTATTTGCATATCCTAAAATTTTTATATAAATGTGGTGTTCATAGCATGTTCTGTGTGTTATCTGGCTTCTTTCACTCAGAATAATGATTTTATGAGTGGCTCAGGTGGTTAGGGATGTAGCTCAATTGGTAGATTGCTTACCTGGCATGCACAAGGCCCTGGGTTCAATCCCCAACACTGCCAAAAAAATAAATAAATAAAATAAAAATGATTGACCCGCGTTGTTGCATGTGTCACTAATTCCTTCTTCTTTTTTAAATCACTGAGTAGAATTCCGTTGTACAGATATTCTATAATGCGGTACTTGAGGGACATTTGGATTGCTTCTACTTTTTATTATTGTAAAAGAAGCTTATATAGATATATGTTACAAGTCTTCATGTGATATATATTTTCATTTCTATTAGAATGATTGGGTTGGAGGATAAGCATTTGCTGTGTTTTTCTCCCCCCCCCCCCAGTGTGTGTGTGTGTTTGTGTGTGTGTGTGTGTTTTGCTGGGGATCAAACCTAAGGTCTTGCACATGCTAGGCAAGTGCTTTAACACTGAGCTTTACCTCCAGCCCTTTAGAGTTTTTTAAGAAAAGGCTAAAGAGATTTCAAAAGTGGTCATAGCAGTTTATATTTCTACCCATCAGTGTAAGTATTCTAGTAGCTCCATATCCGGGGCAATGCTTAGTATTGTCAGTTGTTCAGATTTTAACCAATTTAATTGTTGAATAGTGCTATATTTTTGTAATTTTAATTTGCATTTCTTCATGACTCATGATACTAAACATCTTCTCATGTTCTTATTAGACATTAGTATATCTTCTTTTATAAAGTTTCTGTCCATATATTTTCCAATACATATTCTGGGGTTAAGTCCTTTGTTAATCATATGTATTATAAATATTTTCTACTGCAGCTGGCCTTTTGTCATAGTGGAGTTTTTGAAGATCAGAAATTTCTAATCTCAATGAAGTTCATTTAATCAATTTTTGTTTGTTTGATGCTTCCTACTTCTTCTGTCTTATCTAAGTTTGTCTATGAGACTATTGTCTTAAATATTTTCTTCTAGAAGTTTTAGAATGGCAGTTTGCACATTTAAGGTCAATGTTCCAAATCGACTTAATTTTTGATATGGTGCAATCTAAGGATTGATGATAATCTTAAATACAAATAGTCAATTATTTCTGTAAATTTTTTTGAAAAGACTTTTCTTTCCTTCTTAGGAAGATTTTGTTCATTATTTCTTGAGACATTTTTCCCTATATTCTTCATTTCTCTTCTTCTGAGAATTCAACTGAACCCTAGAGATCAATACGCAGAATGAAGTGCATACTCCATGATACATTTCCTCCTTGTCCATGCTGTGGTTTAATGAGATCACACAATTCCATATTAATTCCCATGGATGAATTAGAATTAGCAATAATGAGGAATAAAAACAGCTATACTGTTCTTGGGAAATTTGAGCTAATTTATGACCAAGGTACATCAGATATCAGGAAGCTAATTCAAAATGTTTGTTCTGAAATGCTTTTTGGAGACACAGAAAAATAATGAGTGGGCAATGGGATGACTATCACTTGTAGTCTATATTGCTCATTTGGTAAAATGCTATAAAATGCAGACTATCTTATGAAATGAGACAACATGTTTAAATTTGTATAACTTAAAAAATCAGGTAAAATGTTAACATTATTGACCTCTGCCGCATATCGTGAAGTGTCCAAAAGAAAGCACCTAGAAAATTACATGAGTTATCAGGAGTAAACCTTGGTGCTGGCTCTTACCTTGAAATTTTTATTACTATTACTTTGCTGTAATCTATAAAGTATGTTTAATATATTATGTTAATATACCATATTATATTGCTTTATATTACCTTGGATATATTACCATACATATGGTGATAAATGATGTATTAATAGTTTTCATGATGATTAAGTACATCCTTGAGACTGGCTTTTCTTTCCTTTGTGTATGACTGAATACAGAAATGCATACCAAGAAGGATGATAGGAATAGGAAAAGAGGGGAATACAGTGCATTAGGAGTCCACAATTTTTTAAAAAATATTTTTCACTTTTTTGCAGTACTGAGGATGTAACACAGCACCTTGTGCTGCTAGGCAAGCACTCCACCACTGACCTATATCCCCAGTCCAGGAGTCCATGACTTTAATGAAGGAAAAGGAATAGCCCACAGTTTTGCAAATGAGAGCACCTATTTGGTTATAAGCACCAAAAGAGCTATTTGAAAGGAAGGAAAAGAATGAGAAAAAAAACAATGAAAAATAAGAAGGGCTCCTAGTTATCCTTCTTGCTCCAAGATAGGTAGGGGCATGGAAATTAAATAGTTTGCAGATAAGCAGAGTCCTCAGAAGACACCTGTTAAGGCCAGTAGTTAATGCAAACTTTCCATGAAGGAGCAGAGGATATTGAGGAATTGTTGATCATAAGTTTAAGGAATGTATACATGCAGAAAAATAGTTTAGCAGGGAAAGGCCAGATTCAAGACTGTGTTAAAAGAATTAGTTGTGGGAGCAATTTGATTTTCCCCTATCACTTTCTTGTTGGCACAATGTCAACTGTGTTTGTCTTCTTCCAGGAGGGCATGTGTTTAGTAATGATTACCTTCCTTTCAGCCCAGGGATCTCCTGATTAGTCCATAAGCCAGTCATTCTAATTCTTTCTTTTTGGCAATGATTGTTTTGAAAAGAAGCTTTTTGTCCTAAACACTGCCAAGTTAATATGTGATGGCCACCTTACATCACAGGGAGAAATTCAAAAGTAAATGATGTTATTTCCAGCTGCTCCTTCTTAATTTGTTTTTTCATTTCTCTATTTCATTTCAGTGGGTTCTCTAAAAGACGAAAGGCAAAAGCTTATGGTTAACCCAACATCTTAATTTAAGAAAATACATTTATTTTTCCCTAATTGTAAGATAGTATCTGCTCATTACAGAAAAGAAAATGAAAATATATTATGTAAAGTAAAAATTAAATATCTCAGACTCATTGTTTCCCCATGTATAAAAAATTACTTCTGTCTAAACATATTTATACTTTTTAAAACAAATATTTAAGTTATTAAGCATCTGTATTTGCAGCTTTCATTTAATAATATAGAGAGGGCTTCACAGAGAAGATAGTCTTGAGGGATCCTCATGAACCATTAACAGTTTGCAGGTGGGAAAGTTGATGAAGAGAGGTTCAGTAGATGAGACAATATTCATGTCTGAGAGAAGACCTTGTGTGAAGACTAAAGGGTATGAGAGAGAAAGCATAATCATTTCAGGGAGAATAGAAGTATGCTCAATGACATAGACCAGAGCAGGTAATAAAGAGAGTGGGAGGAAATGAAGTTGAAAATATGGGACAGACACCAATGGGCTTCCTATGCCACATTGCAGTGTGAATTTGATAATGCAGAATGTAGGGAGCTATACAAGGATGTAAGCAGTTGGGTAATAAGATTAAGTGATATATAGTGAAATATCACCATTTCTCAAACTCAGACAAGTATAATTTCAGCTTCTTTCTCGAGCACTTATTACTACGCAATTATAAAGAAGCTATTCAACCATTTTTTAAGTTACTTTTGTGTAAAATGGGGACAAAGGTAGAAGGTTGTAAGGATTAAATGAGATAACACACGTGAAAGTGCCAGTGGGGTCCTTAGCATGTCGAAAGTTTTCAATAAATATTAATTGACCTTTATTGCCATATATTTTTTGGTTGTTCTCTGCTTAACTTAAAAAATAATTTATAAAAGTTTATATTATTGTTCATCTGACACAGGTTGGAAGTGGGATGGTTGAGAAACTTTAAAACATTATTCACCTAAAGCAAAATGTGTCACAGTAAGAAGTATATTTGTGAGTTCATTTAATTGCTATAACTCATTTACACCTAGAACCAAGGTGGCATTGCCTAAACTCAGTTCGATCAGTCATTATTTCCATGGTACCTGACAAGTGCTAAGCCCTGGGAATTTTAAATATCAAAATATACAGACCTTAACCTTAGTGAGATAAACAAGCAACTATATTGACATAATCAATAGTAGAAATAGTTAAGTCAAGTGTACAAGTGCCTGACTGGTCCCTGGAAAACACTGAGATTATTTCTTCCCAAATGTCCTCTATCTACTGAACAAGTAGCCACCAGCAAGGAGGAGCACCATTAGTATAGCAGTATAACTTTCTTTTAGGGTGTCTTCTCATATCTGTTCTGATTGTCTTTACCAAGGAATGCATTCTTTTCTGAGGGAGAATATTATGAAAATTGTAGTTGTACATAAGTAATTTAAAAATTGGCATATATATAAATTGTTATTTCTAGCTGTGCCATTTAGTATTTTTGACATATAATTCATAACTTAATGTGTAAAAGATGTGTAATGCATGTAGAAGATTTCTTAGGCACAGAAGCTGAATGTACTCTTTAACTACACTTGTTTTTTGTTTGTTCATTGTTTTCTTTTTTCTCATTTTAGTTCTTTCACAAAACTTCCTCATCTGGCAGGAACAGAAGAAAATTTACTACTTGCCAAAAAAATTCAAGCCCAATGGAAGAAATTTGGACTAGATTCAGCCGACTTGGCTCATTATGATGTTCTCCTCTCTTACCCTAATGAGACAAATGCTAACTGCATATCGATTGTGGATGGACATGGAACTGAGGTGATAGAGAATTGTTGGTTCTTTTCATATAATTATGCCACACTTTGTATGGATTAGAATATAAGGTCCAGTAAAAATATAAATTTGTTAATAGTGTGTAGAACTCACATTATATAGAAAAGTTAATAAGTTGTAAACTAGTCAGTGTCTGGTATGTGTTAGGCATGATGCTAAGCTAGATCTTCAGGCCAGAATGAAGATTAGGACATGGGTCCTTTGCTTAAATAAGGTGAGGCAGACAATAGGATACAGGGTTTCAAATCAGTATAGTAAGTGACATGAATGGTATGATAAAGGGTCTTTATCTATACAGAAATGGGTCATTCACCCCACCCCCACACCCAAGAACTAGCCCCCACACTGGGAGTTAGAGAAGTCTTCCTATATAAGTTGACATATAAGTCATGAAGGAGCACAAGAGATGAACAATATGAAAAAGTAAGGTAAGAAAATTCTAGCTGGAAGAAAATATTGCAAAGGCTTGAAAACATACTATCTTAGTATTATTGGTAGAATTTAAGATTTTTACGTATTCCAAGACTGTAAAATACAAGCTGACCAATGGAAGAGGTAGACCAGTGAAATATTTAAGTTATTAAGCATCTGTATTTGCAGCTTTCATTTAATGATATAGACGGGGCAAGCTTCACAGAGAAGATAGTCTTGAGGGATCCTCATGAACGAAAGCAAGTCCTAAGCATGGGAAGGATGTGACCACAAAATTCTATTTACATAGATGGGGGAGTCTGCAGATAACACCTAGACTAGGCAAGGAGTTAGAGTTAAAATTTAAAGACAGTAGTTCAGATGAAAGATGATGAAATCCTGGATTAGCATGTTATCAGGTGAGAAAGAATGATGATTTTGAGAAACAGGAAGTATATAGGACTTGTTTAGTGTCTTGGAGGAAAGAAGTGAAGAGTGTTCAGGATAACTGCTAGACTGTAGGATGCAGGTGACTAACTTAGTGAGGCTATTAATGGAAGTAGAGGATGCAGAGCCAGGAACCAGCTACAGGTGGGAGAACATAAATTCAAATTTTAACTTGTTGAGTTTAGACATTAAAGCTAAGTGACTATTTGGGCTCTTAATATATGAGTCTGGACAACATAAGTACATCAGCTGTTGGCAAAATTTTGTTAGTCAATGAACTCTTACAGAGAGAGAATATAAAATAAGGCAAGTGGTGGGCTAGGGATAAAATGTGTAACATTCAAATAAAAATGAAAGAAAAAGGGACCACAAAGGAGGCTGAAAGGAATAGTCATGAAATGAAAATCACAAGTATGCTACCTTTGTTAGCAATTTTTTTTTTCATGCTTGGGATGGAAACCAGGGGCTCACACTTGATAGATGAGCACTCTACCGCTGAACCACATCGCCAACCAAGAGTGCTGCCTTTGAAGTCCTGTTCTTTTCAGTTTTGTTGAGATGAAGTCTTGCTATGTTGTCCAGTTTGGTCTCAAATTCCTGGACTCAAGTGGTCCTCCTGTAGCATCCTTCTGAATGCTAGGATTACAGGCACATGACACCGTGTCCAATTTTGATGTCATTTTACACTGTATGGTAGCTTTTAATTGTCTGGGACTACATGCATTTCTAAAAGTTTTTATTATTTTGAAAAAAAAATAATAGAGCTCTTTCTTATTGTCAGTAGAATTTACCTACTTAATTATGGAATCTAGGATGCTTATTAAGTCTATACTTGGAAAAAATTAATTATACCTTAATAATAACCTGGAATTATTCTTCTAGCTTGACATGCTTTACTTCTTGCTAGGTATTCAAAACATCATATCTTGAACCACCTCCAGATGGATATGAGAATGTGACAAATATTGTACCTCCCTATAATGCTTTCTCAGCCCAAGGCATGCCAGAGGTAAAGTAAAACATTTTTTAATTCAAGTTTTATTTATCTCTATTATTTTTAATTCAAGCTTTTAAAACTTTCTTTATTGTATAAAAACTATGTAGAGGAATAAAACCAAGGAATTTACCTGGAGATTAGACATACTCACCCATTGTTTTATGTTCAGTACTATGCATGCCCCCCAAAATAAAAATAATAATTAAAAAAAGACTACCTAAAACAAAAAAGAAAACAAATACATTAAAAACAGACCCCAGTAAGGCAGAGGCCACTCTTTGCAAAAACAAAGAAACTTCTGAAGATGATTTTAATTCAGCAAGGGCACTACTTAAAATATGTCTTACTGATTGCCTTTTCTCCAATCTTTTCAGTATTTTGATAGTTTCTCTAAAATATTCTATAGAATAGCATATTTATTAATCCCAAATAAGGAAAGAAAAGGACTGAGGATGTAGCTCAGTGATAGAATTCTTGCTTTGCATATGCTGCAGGACCCTGGGTTCAATCTCCAGTATTGAAAAAAATTAAGAAAACAAAAAAAGAAAAAACAAAACAAAAACCTTCTGCTGATGCAGTTTTGTGAAACACATTTATTTAAAAATTTTTTTCTTTAATTTTAGCAGTGGTATTTTTTTCTTCTTTTTTCTGTAGGGAGATCTCGTATATGTGAACTATGCTCGTACTGAAGACTTTTTCAAACTAGAAAGAGAGATGAATATTAACTGCACTGGAAAGATTGTTATTGCAAGATATGGGAAGATCTTCAGAGGAAATAAAGTATGGTGGAGCTTTTCTAGAGGGAAGGAACGGGGACAGATACTGTGGATGTAAATGATCAGCTTGCCTCATGGTTTCCAAAATTGCTTTGAAATTTCTTTTCTACTTGCCATGGGTACACAGAAAATTTTATTTTTTATTCACCTCATATGTCCATAAAGGAAAAGAGTTTTATTAGAAGAATAATATCTTTTAAAAAATTAATTGAAGAAATGCATACAAACTAAAAAATAAAAATCTCCCTTGCATTATTCAACTTCGTTGGCTAGACATAATCAATCTTAATAGCTTTTTCCAAACCTAATTCTGTGATATATAAACATACCTCTATATGTTTACTATACACACATATATATGGATGTAATTATATTTAATATATAGTATATTATATAACATCAGTAATGTATATTATAATATATAAGAATACATATAGATCTAATTAGTATTTATTAAACATAGGTCGTTATCCACTGTATCTTGGATAACTTTATAATTTCACTCAGCCATGACTTGGATATTCTTTCATATCATTACACGGAAAGTCATGTAACATAGTTTTTAAGAGTATAGTCCATGGATCCTTACCACCTGGGTCTGCTCTCCTCTGGGCCCCTGCTCTTTTATTGTGAGCAAGATCCTTAACCTCTCTGTGCCAACATTTCCTCATATATAAAATGGGAATGCTTATAGCAACAATCTCAAAATGAAACTCAGATTGTTTCACAACAATCTTCTTACTAGCTCAGTGGTAGAATTCTTGCCTTGCATGTGCTGCAAATAAATTAATAAATATCTCACTAATTTAAGGAAGTGGTTAATTGGGGGTGTGGCTATAGGATATATATTTTGTATCTGGAGCTGGAGTTTCTCTCTCTGCTTGTTGACCACCGTGATGAGAGCTGCTTCCCTCTGCCACACTAGGCCTAACTGACTTTATGTTTTAAAGCACTTAGGGTAATAGCTGGTTTTAGTAATTTCTATATCTTAATAAATATCTCACTAATTTAAGTGGTAACATAATATCTTGTAGGAATGAAAAGCAGTGTATTTAACCATTTCTTTGTTAGCGAGTGCTTATCTTGAATTGGTTACTAGTACAAATAATTCTATTGTGAACATTCTTGTCCATATACACTTCAAACATCTGTATGAACATTTTTATAGTATAGATTCTTGGAAATGGAGTGGCTAAATAATAGTGTAGCTTCGTACAGCATTTTGACAGGCTAATTATAACAGTCCTTCCCCCAAATTGTGACAGATTATATTTTCACTGATACAGCAAAATGATTTCTGAATATTGGGATCTCTTTTAGTTAATCAAGACTGATAGTTACATCTTTTGCTATAATACTTTTGCTGATGAAAGATTTAGTACCTCGCAGGGTAGATGTTATGGTTTGGATATGAAGTGTCTCCCAAAAGCTCACCTGTGAGACAATGCAAGAAGTTTCAGAGAAGTGACTGGATTGTGAAGGTCTTAACCCAATCAGTAAATTAATTGGATTTAATTGAGTGGTAACTAGAGCAGGTGGGGTGTGGCTAGAGGAAGTGGTTAATTGGGGGTGTGGCTATAGTATATATATTTTGTATCTGGAGCTGGGGTTTCTCTCTCTGCTTGTTGACCACCATGATGCGAGCTGCTTCCCTCTGCCACACACTCCATCATGATGTTCTGCCTCACCTCAAGCCCAAGGAATAGAGCTAGACTTCTCTGTACTAAGACCTCTGAAACTGTGAGCTCTCAAATAAACTTTTCCTCCCTAGGGTTGTTCTGGTCAAATCCTTTAGTCACAGCAGCGAAAAATCTGAATAAAACAGTAGATTTTCATATTGTTGGTCAATTTACATTGTTCAAAATATTTTTGAAAAACAGGCTGAGAAGTTCTTCATACACTTTGACTGTTTTGCTTAAAATTTTATGTCAATTTAATTAAACCAATATTTGTAAAGTGCTTACTCTATGATGTGTGAGATTTTGGAGGGTGGGTATTTAAAATTAAGACATGATGTATTTTCTCAATAATATCCTCAGTCCAGTAGAGAAGACAGATATTTAAAAGACATTTTAATACACTATGATCTGCCCTACAATAAATATATATACAAAGAATAAATCCATAGAAGAAAGGAGACTTTAATTTTTCAGGTTTGGAAACCATAGAATATTTCACATGTGTAAGGCCTACAAAGAGGGGAACTGTCTTCAAAGCAAAGAGAACTAAATAGGCAATGGCATAATCAAGTGCAATGTCTAAATTTCCTTACATTATGATTTTTTATATAAATAGTAATTTGCCATTTCTGTACCTTCCTCACACAGGTTAAAAATGCCATGTTAGCAGGAGCCATAGGAATCATCTTGTACTCAGATCCAGCTGACTACTTTGCCCCTGGGGTACAGCCATATCCCAAAGGCTGGAACCTTCCTGGAAATGCAGTGCAGAGAGGAAATGTGTTAAATTTGAATGGTGCTGGTGACCCTCTCACTCCAGGCTATCCAGCTAAAGGTAATGGATGAGCCTATGAGCCTGTCAGTGTACCGTTTTTTCAAAAAGATTCCTTGCTGTTTTAGATGGGGAAAAAAGCAAGCATCTGTAGAATAACATTAAAATAACTAAAAAATGTATGCATTATGTAATTTTGGATTATTAATACTAGGAATTCAAAATAATTGCCTTTGTAGTATATATGTATGTATGTATGTATGTATGTGTGAATGTATTTGGTGCTAGAAATTGAACCCTGGGCACTCAATTGCTGAGCTACATTCCCACATCTTTTTATTTTGACATGAGGTCCCAATAAGTTAATTAAGGCCTAAATTGGTGATGCTGACCTCAAACTTGCACTCCTACTGCCTCAGCCTTCTGAGTTACTAGAATTACAGGTGAGTGCCATTGCACTTGGCCTTTGCATTATTTTTTAGTTTGAATTCTCATGACATGTAGGCATGGGAAGGGAATATTCAGTTGGTATTCTCCTTTTACCCTTACTAGACAAGGGTTTCAGAAATGTTGCTCCTCATACCCAAAGTAATATTGCTCTTAACAAACTAGGATTTACATTTTCTAAGTTATCTAGGATTGTATGCTTCTTTAGGTCACTCACTTGTATTTTAAAAATACCAATGAGGTTTTTTTATTAGTGTTATTTTAAATGTAAATTTTGAAGTTTTGACATGTATAAAGCCATCTTTTTTTTTAAAGAGAGAGAAGAGAGAGAGAGAGAGAGAGAATTTTTTTAATATTTATTTTTTAGTTATTGGCGGACACAACATCTTTGTTTGTATGTGGTGCTGAGGATTGAACCCAGGCCGCGCGCATGCCAGGTGAGCGCACTACAGCTTGAGCCACATCCCCAGCCCTGTAAAGCCATCTTTACAAATTCATTACCCCTAAAACTCTTCCTTTCTCTGTCTACTCTTCTTGCCTTCTCAATACCAATGCCTAGGCAACCATTGTTCTGTTTTTTCTCAGCATAATTATTTTGAGATCCATCCATGTTGGCATTTCTGTCATAGTTTGTTTCTTACTAATATTGCATTGGCTGGCTATACCAGAGTTGGTTTATCCATTTACTTGTCGAGGGACATTTGGATTGTTTCATTTTAGAAACTTTTACATATAAAAGTGCTACGAACAAGTTTACAAGTAAGTGTCAGTGTGTATACATTTATTTCTCTTTGGTAAATACTTATAAGAATGGATGAATAAGACGGCAGATTGATATTTAACTTATAAAGAAATTTTCAAATTGGTTTTCCAAAAGGACTGCTCTACTTTGTATTCCACCTAATAATCCAGTTCCTATATCCTTGGCAGTAGTTATGTGGCAGTGGCTTTTAATTCTGGATTTTAAGTAAGTCCTCTAAGTTACAACTCTTGTTTTGTAAAGTTATTGTCACATCTTGGTCCTTTCCATGTGAATTTTAGAGCTGGGAATCCCACAGACATTTTTTTTTTTTTTTCTGTGAGTTTAAAGGAAATCTATAGATCAATTTGAGGAGATTTGACATCTTAAAATGTTTGAATCTTTTTTTTTAATTTTTAATTTATTCTTTAGTTTTCAGTGGACACAACATCTTTGTTTGTATGTGGTGCTGAGGATCGAACCTTGGCCCCATGCATGCCAGGCGAGCACACTACTGCTTGAGCCACATCCCCAGCCCCTGAATCTTTTGATATATGAAAAAAGTACAACTCTTTACTAGTTAATTTCTCTCAGCAATGTTTTATAGTTTCACTGTATGGATCATGCACATCTTTTGTCAGATTTATTCATAAGCATTTCATAATTTTGTACTATTGTAAATTACATTAAATCTCAAGTCCTATTGCTCATTACCAATATACAGTAACGCTATTGTATTTCTAGAAAAAAAAAAAAACTTAACCCTTTAACTTGCAAACTTGTTAAATTCACTAATTATTTTTAAGGTTTTTACAAACCATTAGCATATTTACATAGATGATTATATCATTTGCAAATAAATACGGTTTTCTTTGTTTCTAATTTTTATATGTGTCATTTCTTTTTCTTGCCTTATTGTACTGGCCAGCAAGCACTTTCATTACAATGTGGAACACAGTTGTTAGAGCAGACATCCTTGCTTTGTTTTTGTTCTATAGGAAAACATTCAGTCTTTCTCTGGTAGCAGAGTATTTTGGGGATTGAATGTAGATGCTCTCACATACCAGGCAGGCACTCTACCACTGAGCTCCATGCTGAGTTCTTTTATAAAATTTTAGTTTGAGACAGGGTTTTGCTAAATTGCCTAGGCTGGCCTCAAAATTTCTGTTCTCCAGCCTCAGCTTCCCAAGTAGCTGGGATTATAAGTATGTACCAACATAGTCAACTCTCTGTTTAATATGACATTAGCTCTAGGTTTTAATGAATTGTTTTTGTTGGACTGAGGGAGGTCATTTCTATGTGCTTAACGTTTTTGTCAGTAACCTATATTGGGTTTTTTAAAATGCTTTTTCTTTGTATATTGAGAAATCCTATGTTATTAATGCTTTCATTGAATCCATACAGATATTTTTATGTTAATCCAACACCATCCTGTAATAAACTAGTTGGTCACAATTTATTTTGATTTTTCTATTTTATTTCATGTGTGCTAAACTTTTCTTAAGAATATTTTATTTATGGTCATATTGTAAAGTGGTCTGTGAATGTTTTTGTAATATTATTGTGCCATTTTGGAATGGGACACTTACATTTTCCTTATTTTTCTGTGTGATTTTATATAGAATTGGTTAAATTTTGTCTATAGAGATTGGGATAGAATTCGCCCATAATTCCTCTGGACCTGAAGTTTATTTGTAGAAATTGTTTCTGTTTTAACTACCAGTTGAATTTCTTTAGACTGTTCGGGTTATCTATCTAGTCCTGAATGAAATTTGGTAATTCATTTCAGGGATTTTGTTTATTGAATTTGTCAGACAATTAAGAGTGTAGAATTTTTTCATAATACTCATATTTTTTTTTAAACTTTGTCTACTAAGACCATAATGATACTTTCTCCTTTATTTTTTATTTAACAATTTATGTTTCCCCTTTTGTTCATTATCTCTCTTATTAAAGATTGATTAGTTTTATTGATCTTATCAAAGAACCAGCTTTCAGTGTCATTTTTTAATCTCTATTATTTTGTATTTGATTCATATATTTTTAGATTTATTCCAATTTCTTTCCTTTCTCCTATTGTTTTAACTTTATTTTTTTCTTCTTTTTCTAAACTTTTAAGTTGGAATCTGATTTCATTTGTTTGAAACCTGTCCTTTTCCTAAGATAGGTGTTTTAGTGCTATTATTCTACTAAGCACTGCTCTGTCTTGTACAACTTTTGATATACCGTTTTTACTTATTCAGTTCAAAATAGTTTATCATGTTAGTTTGCATTTCTACTTTAACCCATAGATTATTTGTTATTATGTTATTTAGTTTTCAAATATTCAGGGTTTTCCCAAGTGTCTCTCTAATGTTGGTTTCTAATTTCACTGTGGTCAGAGAATATAACTTTTATGATTTTTATGGATACTGAGATGTGTTTTATGGTCCAAAATATAGTGTATCCAACACATATTTCATATGTATTATAAAAAATGGAATACAGTATTCTATAAATGTAAGTTTGGCCAAGTTAATAGATAGATACTTCTATTTAAGTTATATATTTACTGGATTTCTAGATATATTGTTAAAATTTTTGTTTCAATGCTCAATTACTATATCTAAAAAGAAATAGTTGTTTGGCAAAATTATCATTTCATCTATTTTGTCATTTTTACATTGTTTGAAACATTTCTTCAATCTTGGCTGAAAGCCAAAAGTTCTTACATGGTTTTAAGGCTTTCAATAGTTTTCTGTCTTTCTTTGAAGAGAATAATGCATTACTGTTTGAATAAAATATTTGTTCTTATTTCCCAAGACCTTATGAATTCAATTTTTCCCAATAATTGTAGTTTTAGAATCTGAGATACATTTTCTAGGCATCTAGTTAACTGAAACTTCTCAAAGAAGGATTCAAAATATCCTTCAGGAAATTAAAGAAAATTCTTGTAAGTTAAAGAGAATTAGGTGAAATGTCAAAACAAAATCGAGAATCTATAAACCCTACAATTAGTTTTACCTTAAAATGTAAACAACTTAATTCTTACTGTTGAATCTAATAGGCCATAATAAAACAATAGCTTGGTTTCGGGGGGACTTTTAATTTTTATATAATTGCAAATGTCTAGAAAAATTGGCTGGACATGTTGGTGCATGCCTATAATCCCAATTACTCAGGAGGATTAAAAGTTTGATGCTAATCTGGGAAACATAGGTAGACCCTGTCTGAAAATAAAATGAGAAAAATATTGGGGATATAGCTCAGTGGTAGAGGGCTGACCTACCATGGGTGAAGCTCTGGGTTCAATCCCCAGTACTGAAAAAACAATGTGTATAGCAAGCAAAGCTATAATAATAATACAAATATTTCCTACATAGTTTTTGCTCAGATTCTTCAATTGTTTTCATTTATGTACTTGATTTTGCAGATTATACTTTCAGACTAAATATTGAAGAAGGAGTTGGAATCCCGAAAATACCTGTACATCCTATTGGACATAATGATGCAGAAATATTACTACGGTATATAGTTTTTTTAGTTGGATATGAGAGGAAGACATTTTGTCATTTTCTCATCTAAAACCAATAAAACCCAATTGTGTTAAAAGTAAAGTCTTGTATCAAAATAATTCCTGAAGTAGGAATGATGGAACACACTTCTCTTCCATAACAGGAGCAGTCAGTTTAGTGACTAGGAAATAATTAAACATTGCTCTGGTTGCTCTAAATGAAATTCTCAAATGCAAAGTTATGTTTAAAGATAAAAATGGATACTGGTTTGAGATTTGTTTTCAGGTATTTGAATTTACTTAGATATTCAATAAATACTTATTTATACCCAACCTGTAGTTTAGAAATACGATCATGCTTACCACTTACTAGATGTATGATCTTGGACCAATTGATTCTTCTCTGATTCAGTTTGCTTATTTATAAAACAAGGACAGTAAATTTTCTCCCTGATGGGGTTGTCATTAATTTATACTAGTTAGCATAGTGTCTAGAATATAGTAAACACCAATTAATGTTTGCTCATACTGTATTCTGTAACTGAAGTTTCTTTACGTATCTCCCAACCCATTGTTTAAATGTTTCTGCCAGAACAACTTCATGATTTCTTTATGGGTACACACTACATAGTTGACAGCTTCTTTAAAATTCATTTCTTCCTAACCCAGTTATGAATTTCCTAATGTTGGATATCTTATACTCACTGTTTCCCCACAGAAGTAAGATCAAGGGTGAGGAGACTTTTGCTTCCCATCTGCCTTCACTATTATATGTTTTTCCTCCTCAGCTCTTAGCACCAAAATATTATATATTTTACTTATTTGCTCCAGTTATGGCTCTCTCATTAGAATAAAAGCTCCTCAGAATATAGAATAAAAGGGGTTTGGACAAGTTGGTCAATAAATAATTCTTAGTTGTAGAGTGAAATATTACCTCAGCATGAACTTCTTGATTTTTTTTTTCATGGAAATGGTGATACTCAGCCTTTTTCTGTCATCTCATTCTCTCTTGACAGCTACTTGGGAGGAACTACTCCACCAGATAAGAACTGGAAGGGAGCTCTTAATGTGAGTTACAATGTAGGACCTGGCTTTACAGGGAATGAGTCTTTCAGGTAATTTTATATTACTTTAATAACTTGGAAAAGTTTTATATTTCAATGGAAATGTGAAGATAACTGTTCCACCAGGCATATTTTGCTTATATCTTTTTCTTATTGTCACTAGTGAAAAATTTATCATTTTATATCACTTAAGAAGAACTTACAGAATGAACCATTGAATTCCTTCCCCCCGCCCCCGGCGAGCTGGGGATTGAACCAAGGGATTCACACATGCAAGGCAAGCACTCTATGACTGAGCCACATCCCTAGCACCATGAATCAATGAATTTTTATAGTAATATTTCAGCATTAGTTTCAGAATTTCATCAATTATTGTATTTGAATTATAGACTTAACATTTCAAGTAATAATTTTTAAACTTTCCTTTCACCTAAAGTTTAAATTTTTTTTTTCCAATAACTTTCAGAATGTTATATATGTATGTGAAACATTAGGTTATGTTAAGGGAGGGAATATTGGAGAACAGAGAAAGGAGCCAACAATTATTGGTTATTTACTGTGTATTAAGTGAGTTTAAATGAATAGATCATGTAGCTACTATAAAGCTCAATAGACTCATTGTTTTGAACACATGAAAGCATCATTCTAGAGGAGGAGTGTTGTGGAATGTATGTGTTAAGTTAGATCTACAGAAAGAATAAAAATTTCCAAATGGCTCAAGGCAGGCAGGAAATGCTAGCTACCGTGTGAACTTGGAGAGAGTTTGTGGAATGGCCCTGCATGATTAGAACTAAGAAGTTTGATTCACTTAAAATGTTGCAGGAGAGGGAAATGTCACTGATAAATCATAAATGCCATAGCTTGCTTTTTTTGTTTTGTTTTTGTTTTTTGTTTGGTTTGGTTTGGTTTGGTACCAGGGATTCTACCCAGGGGCACTTAACCACCCCACCAAGTCTCATCCTAAACTCTTTTTATTTTTTAATTTTTGAGACAGGGCCTCACTAAGTTGCTTAGGGCCTTGCTAAGTAGCTGAGGCTGGCTTTGAATTCCCAGTCCTCCTGTGTCAGCCTCCAGAGTCACTGGGATTATAGGAGTGCACCACCATGCCCAGTGTGATAGAATGTTTTTTAGTTTTTGAAATTCTTTTTATTTCAGAAAGGTTAAAGTACTAGGTTAAATTCAACTTCCTTCCTTGATAGGAACTTCAGAAGCATTCAGTTTCTGTGTTTATTAATCTCTATAATCAATCACTATAGAGTTCCTTTAATTTAAGAGACTATTTAGTTTATTTATGTCTTCTGAAGGGAAAAAAACACATAATATAACAAAAAGTAAAAATCTATCTGATTTACAAACCAGAGTATACAGACACAAAACATAAGTTCAGTTCTATAATTTCAGTCATAGTTCAAGAGTAAACTCAAAAACATAAGAAATCCCAGGTCTAGATATCAAATACACTGTTCTCCACTGTGGATACAAAATTTTTGATGGATTTGAGATTACAATGCACAATGAACAATGTTAAAAATTCCTAAAACTAGATTCTTTCCTATCTCTCCTACCACAGACATCTTCAGAATTCATTGATTCACTTAGATAACCAAATGATAAGACATAAAGTGAGATTTCTAATCATTGCTGCTACCAGTGAATAATAGCTTATTCTGATCTAAGCAAAGAGGAAACATAAACGAAACACAAAACCAGTAAGGAAAAAAGTAAAACTAGACATATGGCATGTCAGCAAAGTTGGGAGAGCCACAGAAAATATGAAGAATGAGTTTCAACTGACTACATCTGTTCTTCAAGATGAATCTACCGTTTGTTTCAAAGGGACCTCTAAAATAATGAAGGATAATTTAAAAACTGATTATTAGATGAATGTAAATGAACATGTATTACAGATTTCATTTAACTTTAGTTAATAAAAAAATCCAGAATTATGTTAAAAATGGTTCAAAAGGCCAAGTAGATAATTCAGTGGTAGAGAACTTGCCTAGCATGCCCAAGGCCACAGGTTCAGTCCCCAGTACTGGAATTAATTTAAAAAAGAATGGGTTCACGTGGACATGGCAGTGTACACCTCTGATTCCAGAGGTTCTGGAGACTGAGGCAGGAGGATTTTTAGTTCAAAGCTAGCCTCTACAACTTAGTGGGACCTTAAGTAACTCAGTGAGACCCTGTCTCTAAATAAAATACAATGAATAGTAGGGATGTGGCTCAGTGGTTAAGTGTCCCTGAGTTCAATTCCTGGTACCCTTCCAAAAGAAAGAATGGGTTCAAAGAAGAATTTACAGATAATACCAAAATATATCAGTTCATCAGGAATGTCAAATTTAATCAAGAGTAATTAATATACTTAACAGTAGGAAAGCTGGCATATTTCATAATAAGGGAGGATTCAGATGAAACTTCACTAGATACCAATTCATTGGACATGAATTATTTGTGGTACAGAGTTGTAAAATAGTCTAGTTGAAGATAATAAATGAGAGGAATTCATTACGAGAGATATAGCATCTTTCCCAATTTTCCCTTACAGGAGTATATTCATTCATTTCACAAATATTATTGAACATTTACTAAACTCCAGGTGCCATTCTGGGATCTTGGGGTTCAGAAGTGAACAGAGGAGGCAAACAGCCCTATCCTATGGAGCCTACATCCCAGAGATCAGTTTGTTTGGGATGCATTGAGTTTGCAGTGATGATAGGATAAACATGCAGATTTTTTTTTTTTTTTGTACTGGGAATTGAACCCAGCTACATCCTGAGCCCTTTTAAGTTTTTATTTTGAGACTTAGGCTTGCTCAGTTGCTTAGGGCCTCAATAGTTGCTAAGGCTGGTGGGATTACAAGGGTGTGCCACCACGCCTGGCTCACAGATATTCATTTGAATAACTCTCGAGGTCAAAAATACTAAAAATAAAAAAGATATAAAGATTAAAGACTTAGATGAGATTCTTTGAGAGTCTGAGCAGATGCTCTATGTTTGTTTTCATGTTTGGACTAACATTTTTCTTCAGTTCTCATTTGTTACATTAACTCTTAATTTTCTTAATTTAATGACATAATATCAATAAATTTTAGCTTCTTACTAGTCATATATTTTAGGATTATATTTTTAGAAACATGCTAAACAATATTTCTGTATTTATATATTATCATAATCATCATCCTCATTATCATTTTTGATGCTGGTTATTGAACCCAGGAACTTGCTCATACTAAGCAATGCTGTACCATTGAGCTGCACCCCAGCTGTGTTATGAATTTTTATCTCTCAGTAGCAAAAATAATTTACTTAATGCCTTAAAATGTAAAAACCATTGAATAGTTTTCTCTCCATGGTACTTTTAGTTGAATGCTGCATGTGGATTAATTGTGTATTCTGAAACACACTGTAATTTGGTGGGAGACAGAATCTGCACTTAACAATATACAGGTTTTAACAGCTTCATTGTTCTTCCATTTAAAAATAATCACAAATTGAAACCAACTGGTGCCTCCATCCCCAAAATAAATAAAGGCTTATTATGTTCTCTTGTGAATAAATGGCTCAACATTTTCTCATGTCATTCTGGATTCATGAAACTTTTTTTTTTCCCTATCTGGCAGAGCTTGATTGTACTTTTGCTTTTTTTCTAATTTGGTTAGTTTATATTCATGAATGACTATTTAAAATCAGAATCAACAATGAGATTCCGAAAATTTTTTATTATGTAATGTGCATTTTAGCAGGAGCTTCTCAAGTTGTCATTTAACAGAATTTATCATGGTTCTCACAGGCAGCACTCAGGCAGTTCTTTAACTGTGTACCTAGGGATTACTTTCATAGTCTTGAAGAAAGTTATTGAACAGTAGGAATTAATATAATTAATACAATCATGCATCACTCAATATGAGAATATGTTCTGAAAAATGCATATTAGCAATTTCATTGTTGCTTGAACATTAGAGAATGTACTTAGACAAACCTAGCTGATTTGCATTAAACACGAGATTAATGAGGCTTCTGCCAGTGTAACATGGAATAGTGTTTTATAACCAACTTACTTTTAATAAATAGAAGGTATACATTATCAAGAAATGATAAAAATAATATTATGTACTATGCATAATTGCACATGCTACACTTTTATATGGCTGGCAGTGCAATAGGTTAGTGGACAGCAGCATCTCCACAAATGTATGACTACTATGTTAGGCTATGACATTAAAGCAACTATAATGTTACTAGACAATAAGGATTTTTCAGGTGTATTATGATCTTATGGGACCACCATCATAGATTATAAAGGTAAATGTTCAAATAATAGGCTTATGTTCCTTCTGTTTATTAATTAATAATAGGATGTCTTCATTAATGTTTTAATACTTAAAGTAAAATGTATTTAAAATTTTTTGAATAAATGCCAAAGATATTTAATAGACTACTTAGAATTGTAAATAAGTATCCATAAAACAGCTCTGAGAAGGAAGAATATAAATATTAGGTAGTTTTGAAATACTGACTTCAAATTGCATGCTTAAATACTTAGGTGTAAATTGTCACAATGTCTGCAACTTCCTTACAAAGCAACTCCCTTACAGAGCATTCAATATTAAAGATTGTTGAATTTAGGTGATTGATATACATATTTTTATTCTTGTATAATTTTCTGTAGTTTTGTGATTTTTCATAATAAAATGTTGGAAGAAGGGATGGGATTGTAGCTCAGTAGTAGAGCACTTGCCTAGCATGGGTGAAGCACGGGGTTCAATTCTCAGCACCACACATATCTAAGTAAAATAAAGGTTCATTGACAACTAAAAAAAAATGTTGGAAGAAAACTGTAAAACTGTAAATATAATACCATATTTGAAGTAATTCATTCCTTTTAAAATTCTAGGAAAATTAGAATGCAAGTTCATAACACCAATAAAATTACAAGGATTTACAATGTAATTGGAACTATTAGAGGATCTGTAGAACCTGGTGAGTAATCAAATTCTTTTAGCAGTTTTTACAAAGATTAAGTGTAAGAAAATATAAATTTCAGTCATCAATTGATATTTTTCTGACTTATTTGCAACTACTAAATTTGGGGAAAATTGTACAACTCTAAAGGTTTTACTTTTTGCTGATTATTTTTTGTGGGAGAAACTCAAGCAGGAGGAAGTTTAATTTAAAGACATACATTACAGATATTTATAATGTATTCAAAGTTTTTGTTTTCCAGACAGGTATGTTATTCTGGGAGGGCACCGTGACTCTTGGGTGTTTGGAGGTATTGACCCAACTACTGGGACAGCCGTTTTGCAAGAAATTGCTCAGAGTTTTGGAAAATTGATAAGAAGAGGTAAGTGATAAGAGAATGTGACTTCCTTATATTTCCTTTATTCCTAGGCAGGTGTACCTAACTCTGTATTTTAACAATGATTACAGGCTGGAGACCTAGGAGAACTATCATTTTTGCCAGTTGGGATGCAGAAGAATTTGGACTGCTGGGTTCTACAGAATGGGCTGAGGTAAATAAGATGGCCAAGGTTCTTGTTATTGTTTTGATCAACAAAGAACAAATATATATCTCAGGATGAGCACAGCTAGACTCCATTACTTTATATGGTTTTAATTTGGAGAGTGATTGGAGAGAATTTAAGAAATAGAATTTGTTTTTACTTTCTTATTAGTTTGGCAAAACAGAATAGCCTCTTAGTCAACAAACAAATCTACTCAAATCTATTTACATTTGTTTTGTGAAAATAAAATCAGTAACTTCTACATTAGGAAGCATTTTTTACATGTAAATTGAAACTAATTTTCAAATTTTTAAAGTTTCCTTGGAGGTCTTCTGGGAAAGTTTATTTAATTAAGATGATTATATTCTGATAATTATTTCACATTTACAAATTCCACATAAAATAGCAACCATAGTTACATTTTGCCTTTTATAACATATATACCATTTGCTAAAGATATATATGTTGTAAAAGGATATATATAAAATGATAACTTTGTAACTTGGATTACTTTAGTAAATCAATTTACTGTGTAGTTTCACAGGTTCATTTTTCCTTGAGAGATGATTGATTTTCATTCATAACTGGCTCTGAATTCTCTAAGTGTCATATGCTCCTTTCTTTTGTTTCTTTCCTATGCCTCCCTATTGAGTAATCTCTAAGTTCTTCTGTGTTTGAGGTGAGCTCATACATTTTTATAAATTTAGGTGCACTGTGAAAGTACTTGCTATCTTTCTACCCTGTATTTAACTTTTGTCAGTCCAGATTGTGTAGAGTTCTTATGAAGCATTCATATGTGTTTTGCATTGTGTTTAGTTTAAAAAAATGCCTCCCTCTTGACTCATTACCTCCTGCATTGTTTTAAATTTATAAAAATAATACAAATCAAGTAATCATGAGAATACAATCATGCACATAGATACTTATCTGATATCACTTATGCTTTGTTGATCATATGCATGTTGTAGATTTTAATTTTTACATTAATATTCTGAAGGCATGTTGGAAGAACATTACTTTAGATGAATCAAATATTAATTAAGATAATTTATTTTTAGGAATATGTAATTTCTTATGATACATATATATATAAATACACATGTCTGTTTCTTTAATTTCAGAAGCTCAGAGTAAAGAAATTTACAACAGAAAGTGATTAATATGTTTTGCATTAACTTATATAAATAGCGATTAAGAAATAATACTTGTTCTAGTTTATTACCAGACTCTTTATCATATTCAACAGCATACTTAACACTTATAAATACACATGAGAAATCTTCTTTATTTCCATTATAAACCTGTTATAGTGGAAGCTCTGAGTACATTTCTATGTAATGAAAAGGCAGCTATCATCTTGCCTTTGTAGGCAAGAGCAAAGAGGTGACAGTTATTTGGGCCTAGCCATACCGCCTTAAATGTTTTTACTATAACTTATTCTCATGAGGAAGAAAGCTTGAAAGAGAGGTAAAGGGCTCTCTCAACATGTTCCCTTCTGTGTATGTGTGTGTATATGGCAGAATTACTTTTGTTCAAACCTGTCACTCCTTCTTTCCACCATTTTTTTCCTCTGTTCTTTTTTATTTTTCACTTCTTTATATTTTTATTAACATAGTATGAAAATTTTCTATTTTTGCTTTTAAAATGGTAACTTTACATGGGTATTCACTCTTAGTGAATCTCAACAGGAGTGAAGATTAATTCTCAGGGATACCTGTTGATACAGATTTCCAGGCCTCACATTGAGCAGTTCTGATTTAGTATATAGGGGCTGTGTCCCCAGAATCTGGGAACCTCATCCCTGCATCTGTTGATTCAGGGAATCAAAGAACCACATATTGAAAATGTTTCTTTTCCTTTGGGGCTCTCTGCTATTAGTATATATATTAGATACTGATTCATAGTAATCTTCTTTCTTGTTTTAATTGCATAATGTTTTCAAACAACCAATTATCAACATTTTCTCAGAAGCTATGGTCACAGGCAGGTGTAAGTATTTTGTTATAAAGATATTTGCAGATCACTCTTCCACAAAACTATTGTGCTTATTTTGTTTATATTTTTATGATAGTAAATACTGTGAATTAACAACTTTGCTTCAACTATAGGAGAATGTAAAAATACTCCAGGAGAGAAGTGTTGCTTATATCAATTCAGATTCATCTATAGAAGGTAAATTTTATTTCATTTTTAAGTAAGATGTTTAGAAAGTAAATTTTACTTAGAGTAATTTTCCTTTATGGTTATTATGCATTATGTGTCCTTTAAGTCTATAAATTCCAACTTATTATCTATTTCAGATATTCTGTTGCTATGAGACTTCTCAGTAATAACTTAATTTTCTATTTTACCATGGAGAAAATAATGATTCATATCAATTATTGGGAATCATAACTAACCTATTGCTCTTAGTTTCTTTGTTATATTTACCATATTTATTTGTCTATCTTGGTCTACTACTTAAACTCTAGTATTAACCACATTTTTGCTATGGATAGATTAAATAAATTTTGGTAAAAATATTCTACGGAATATTTCATACAGAAATATTTTATACAGATATATTTCCTATTTTAAAACAGTTTCTTAAAAAGTATAAAAAGACAGGAATATTTCCTGTATTTATTGGAATATGCACAAACTATTTCCTTTTGAATTTGACATATGTATGTCCCTAGTCTTTTGTTGAATTTTAATTTTTCTAGATGAATGTCAGAGCATACATACATACTCTAATATCTTAATATGTAATATTGAAATGAATGAGTGAATACAGAGGGAATTCTGTAGCCGTATCCTGCTTTTGCCTAAGAGAGATACTGCCATAAGGATGAGGTCTGAATTGTGTGGGAGCTCTTGCCTCAGACACCAAAGGCCATTTACTCCTTTTTCAGCCCAAAATATGTATGGCAGATTCTCCTATTCCTGGAGAGAAAATTCTACCCTCTTTTATTCCATGGGAATGATGCATTTGATATAAAGACTGTTATATCTTATTTAAAATTTTAGAATAATGTTAGAATTAAGCACAATTCAAGTTTCATTGGAAGTATGAAATAGTAGTTTCATTTATTTTTCAGGCAATTATACTCTCAGAGTTGACTGTACACCCCTTCTTTACCAGTTGATGTATAAACTGACAAAAGAGGTATATAAGATCTGTCTTACTATGTTTTCTGATGAATGGATACATGAATAACACTTTTTTCCCTTAAGCTAGTGGCACTTAATTTTAAGTTGGTGACAGAACATGGTTGACTCATATAAAGGACAAATAAAAACAAAACTTTTAATATGAAATTTACTATGTGACATAAATGTGAAGATAGTATTTCCAGTCTGTTCTTTCTAATAATAGTGCTTATTAATTGTATCCTAACTTATAATGTATAATAGGCTCAATATTAATCTGACAGAGCATTTTGTTACACTGAAAAGAACATTGAACTGCTACAGAAAAATCTCAGAGTTCAAAAAATTGTGTTTCCCAGCAACTCCTTTCATACAACAAATATAAATTGGGTGGTTACTTTGTCAGGTCTCATAAGATGAAGTTTGGCAGCAACAATGATAAAAGTAGAAGACCATCAAAACTAAAAACTTTGAAAGCTAGAGAGGACACAGACTCACCATTTTGCCCTGGCTGGTCTTGAACTCCCAGGCTTGGGCAGTCCACCAGTCTCAGCCTCCCCAGAAGCTAGAACTGTAGGAATACCATTGTGCCTGGAACCCAGATTGTTTCTAACCTGAGGACTTGGTACTGAGGATTGAACCCAGGGGCACTCAACCACTGAGTCACATCCCCAGCCCCATTTTGTTATTTTATTTGGAGACAAGGTCTTCGTGAGTTGCATAGGGCCTTATTAAGTTGCTGAGGATGGCTTTGAACTTGCGATCCTCCTGCCTCAGACTCCCAAGCCATTGGGAATACGGGCTTGTGCCACCATGCCCAGCAAATATATAGTTTTATAATGGAATAAATTTAGTTGTTTCTGTTCTTAATCACCAGTATTTGATTATCTTTCTAGATGTCTAGCCCAGATGATGGTTTTGAGAGTAAATCACTTTATGAAAGCTGGTTGGAAAAAGACCCTTCACCTGAAAATAAAGGTTTTCCTAGGTAAATCACTTACATTCAGCTTTTCTTCCATAAATTCCCCTCTGCCCCACACTTCCCCAAACATGTAATCCTCACATGTATCATCAATAATTGGAGTGAATTTTTTAATGTATGTATATATATATATATATATATATATATATATATATATATATATTATTTATTCTGATTTGTTATACATGATGGCAGAATGCAATTCATTTCATATTATACATTTAAAGCACACTTTTCAAGACACTGATTGTACACAGAATATTTTCACACCATTCTTGTCTTATACATGTACTTAGGGTAATGATGTCTAACTCATTCCACATCATTGCTACCCCATTGCCCCCTCCTTTCCCCTCCCTTCCCTTTGCCCTATCTAAAGTTCCTCCATTCCTTCCATGCTCCTTCCCCCAATTGCCATTATTCATTAGTATCATCATATCAAAGAAAACATTCAGCTTTTGGTTTTTTGGTGTTGGCTTGCTTCACTTAGTATTATATTCTCCAACTTCATTTACCTGCAAATGCCATGATTTTATTCTCTTTTATTGCTGAGTCATGTTCCATTTTGTATATATACCAAAATTTCCCAATCCATTCATCTACTGAAAGGTATCCAAGTTGGTTCCACAATTTAGCTATTGTGAATTATGGTGCTATAAACATTAATGTTGCTGTGTCCCTGTAGTATGCTGTTTTTAAGTCCTTTAGGTATAGACCTAGGAGTGGGATAGATGGGTCAAGTTGTGGTTCCATTCCCAGTTTTCCAAGGATTCTCTATTCTGCTTTCTATATCAGCTGCACTAATTTGCAGTCCCACCAGCAATGTATGAGTGTACCTTTTCCCCCACATCCTCGCCAACACTTATTGTTGATTATATTCTTAATAGATCCATTCTGAATGGAGTGAGACAAAATCTTGGAGCAGTTTTGATTTGCATTTCTTTAATTGCTAGAGATGTTGAACATTTTTTTCATAAGTTTGTGGATTGATTGTATATCCTTTTCTGAGAAGTGTCTCTTCTGTTCCTTGGCCCATTTATTGATTGGGTTATTTGTTATTTTGGTGTTAAGGTTTTTTAGTGCTTTATATATCCTAGAGATTAGTGCTCTGATGTGCTTGTGGGAAAGAATTTATATGTCCTAGAGATTAGTGCTCTGATGTGCTTGTGGGAAAGATTTTCTCCCATTCTGTAGGCTCTGTATTCATCTCACTGATTGTTTCTTTTGCTGAGAAGAAGCTTTTGAGTTTGAATCAATCCCATTAATTTTTTCTTGGTTTTAATTTTGCGCTACAGGAATTTTATTAAGAAAGTTGGGCACTTCTCAGAGAAGGATATACAATCAATCAACAAATACACGAAAAAATGCTCACCATCTCTAGCAATCAGAGAAATGCAAATTAAAACCACTCTAAGATACCATCTCACTCCAGTAAGAATAGCAGCTACTATGAAGTCAAACAACAACAAGTGCTGGCAAGGATGTGGGGAAAAGGGTACACTTGTACATTGCTGGTGGGACTGAAAATTTGTGCGGCCAATTTGGAAAGCAGTATGGAGATACCTTGGAAAGCTGCGAATGGAACCACCATTTGACCCAGCTATTCCCCTTCTCAGACTATTCCAAAAGACCTAAAAAGAGCATACTACAGGGATACAGCTACATCAATGTTCATAGCAGCACAGTTCACAATAGCTAGACTGTGGAACCAACCTAGATGCCCTTCAATAGATGAATGGATAAAAAAAATGTGGCATTTATACACAATGGAATATTACTCAGCATTAAAAAATAACAAAATCATGGCATTTGCAGGGAAATGGATGGCATTAGAACAGATTATGCTAAGTGAAGTTAGCCAATCCCTAAAAAAACAAATGCCGAATGTCTTCTTTGATATAAAGGAGGTGACTCAAAACAGAGCAGGGAGGAAGAGCATGAGAAGAAGATTACCATTAAACAGGGACGAGAGGTGGGAGGGAATGGGAGAGAGAAGGGGAATTGCACGGAAGATGGAAGGAGACCCTCATTGTTATACAAAATTACATATAAGATGATGTGAGGGAGAAGGGAAAAAAAGAGAGAAATGTGTAACAGTAGATGGGGTAGAGAAAGGTGAAAGGAGGGGAGGGGAGAGGGGGGATAGGAAGGGCAGCAGAATACAACAGACACTATTATGGCAGTATGTATAAATGTGGCTGTATAACCAATGTGATCCTGCAATTTGTACACATGGGAAAAGTAAGAATTAATACCCCATTTGAATCAAATGTATGATATATGATATGTCAATATCATTGTAATGTTTTGAGCAACTAGTAAAAAAAAAAAAAAAGTTGGGGCCTAAATGGACATGATGGAGATTTGAGTCTACTTTTTTTTTTCATTAGGTGCAAGGTCTCTGGTTTAATTCCTAGGTCCTTGATCCACTTTGAGTTGAGTTTTGTGCATGGTGAAAGATAGAGGTTTAATTTTATTGTGTTACATGTGGATTTTCAGTTTTCCAGCACCATTTGTTGAAGAGGCTATCTTTTATCCAATGTATGTTTTTGGCACCTTTGTCTAATATAAGATAACTGAAATTTTGTGGGTTAGACTCTGTGTTCTCTATTATGTACCATTGGTGACAGGTCTATTTTGGTGCCATGGAGTGAAGTTGATAAAAGCTTTTTTCTCCCAGGTTTTGTTCTGCTAATCATTCAGCACAGCCATAGAGCTATAATCTCTATTATAGGTTATATTTTTAAACCTATAATAGAGCACAGATGGATGTAATTTTGCAAATTTTTAATCAAAATGTTTTTGCTATATTATTAGTCACTATTTGGTATTCTTATATAAAATTTTATTCCAATATGTAGTAGATATACTAATAAAAATATAACTTCCCATGATATTGATGAAGGGAAGAAAAACAAATAATGGACTATTTGCTTGTAAATTTACTAAGAGGCATTGTTAGCAACCACCAAATTGTATTGACCTGTAATTTTTTTAGATTTTATATATATATATATATATATATAATATCTATGTAATATTATTATATATAATATATACAGATTTTATATATAGAACATATACACAGATTATATATAAAGATTTTGTATAATATATAATATGTTAATTATTTCCTCTTTTCATTCATGCAACAGCAGCTTCCTTGAATTTATTGTATATTCATTTTCTACTACAGTGCTATTTCTAATACTCGTAAATGAAGGTGGAAGTTAATAGCCTCATTTCATATCCCAAATCAGTCTTTTGAAAGCTTAAATGTATTTCTTTCATAAAAGTTTCATATCCTTGTTCAACAAAGAGTAGAATACAAAAGATATTTTAAGAGCATCCAAGGCCTCAATTTTAAAACACATCTAATAATCTAGTAGTTTGGAAATATACTTTCTTTTTCTTTTGGCATTTTTAAAATGTGTTCTAATTGGTTATATGTGACAGTAGAATGCACTTTAACATATCATACATAAATTCAATATAACTTCTCATTCTTTTGATTGTACACAATATAGAATCACACTACCGGTTGTGTAGTCAATTATGCATACAGGGTAATAATGTCTGATTCATTCTCCTATCCTTCCTACCCCTGTATCCTCTCCCCTCCCTTCACTCCCCTCTGCCTAATCCAAAGTAACTCTACTCTTCCCTAGTTGCTGCCTGCTTGCCTTATTCTGAATTAGCAGCTGCATATCAGAGAAAACATTTTGCCTTTGGTTTGGGGGATTGGCTTACTTCACTTAGCATGATACTCTTCAGCTCCATCCATTTACCAGCAAATTCGATCATTTCATTCTTTAAGACTGAGTAATATTTCATTGTGTGTGTGTGTGTGTGTGTGTGTGTGTGTATACACACCACATTTTCTTTATCCATTCATCTGTTGAAAGGCATCTAGGTTGGTTCCATAATTTGGCAATTGTGAGTTAAGCTGTTATAAACATTGATGTGGTTATGTCACTGTATTATGCTGATTTTAAGTCCTTTGGGTATAAACAGAGGAGTGGGATAGCTGAGTCAAATGGTGTTCCATTCCATGTTTTCTAAGGAATCTTCATACTGCTTTCCTAAGGCTTGCACAATTTGTAGTCCTACCAGCATATGTGAGTGTACCTTCTTCCCCACATCCTCACCAACACTTATTGTTGCTTGTATTCTTGATAATTGCCATTCTGACTGGAGTGAGATGAAATCTTGGAATAGTTTTAATTTGCATTTCTCTAATTGCTAGAGATGTTGAACATTCTTTCATATATTTGTTGATCAGTTGTATTTTTTCTTTTGTAAAGTGTCTGTTCAGTTCCTTAACCCATTTATTGACTGGGTTATTTGTTTTGTTTTGTTTTGTTTTGTTTTTTGTTAAGGTTTTTGAGTTCTTTATATATCCTATAGATTAGTACTCTATCTGAAGTGCATGTGGTAAAGATTTTCTCTCATTCTTTAGGCTCTCTCTTCATGTTATTGATTGTTTCCTTTGCTGAGAAAAAGCTTTTTAGTTTGAATCCATCCCATTTATTTATTTATTTATTTATTTTTGTGCTTTAGGAGTCTTGTTAAGGAAGTCATCTCCTAAGGCAACATGGTGAAGATTTGGGCCTGCTTTTTCTTCTATTAGGCACAGTTCTTAATGCAAATATAATATTACATTCTGCTTTATTGACTCACCGTTAGTTCACAAAAAAATTTTCACATCATTAGATCATGTATGTATATGCATGTGCATATGTACAGTGATTTTAATTATATGGAAATAAATATATTATAAATAGATTTGTTTTTGGAATGAAATGAGGTACACATAGATTCTTCATGATCTTAAATATAGATTTCCTTGTGGCAAATTTCATATTGGACTGTAGTTCTCCGATATAGGCACCATAGCTACGTTGCTTTGCACTTTTCTTAGATGCTGAAAATTTGGAAGATAGCTTCATCACTAGGCTACAAGTTTTGATGACACTGCCAATCTCTGGTTGTCTTCAATGCAGATTTATAAATTTATTACAGTAATTTTCCAATGTATGCTAGGAAAAAATTACCTTGAAGGCTATTAGCTTGTACTAATCCTTGTAGTACATATACTACGTAATTTCTTACTACTCTTGGGGTAAGATTCATTAATCATCTGCTTAACTTTGTGTTATCTAATTATATATTCATGTATGCATGTATTTTTATTTATTTTTCCATATTTTACATCTAGAATCAACAAGCTGGGATCTGGAAGTGATTTTGAAGCTTATTTTCAGAGACTTGGAATTGCTTCAGGCAGAGTTCGTTACACCAAGAACAGGGTAAGCCACTTTATTATTTTCAATATATAGCATTTGTGTTAGTCAGCTTTCCATTACTGTAACAAATACCTGAGGTGAACAACTGATAGAGAGAGGTTATTTGGACTCAGCATTTGGGAGAATTGTGTCCATGGTCAGTGGCATCATTGGTTTTGGGCCTGGTTGAGGAAGCACATCTTGTGGGGAACACATGGTGCAGGAAAGCTGCTGACCTAATTACAGCTGGGAAGCCAAGAGGGAAATAAGAATAAGAAGTATTGTCACTATCCTTCCAGGCTATCATGCCCCAAAGACCTAAGACCTCTCACAAGGCCTACTTCTTAAAAGTTCTGCTTCCTTATAGTAGTGCAACCTGAGGACCAACCCTTTAACTCATGGGACTTTGGGGGACATTTCAGTTCTAAACGATAGCAACAATGTAATGAATCCACCTTCCATTCGTGAGGAACTGTTTTCTGAGTTGTTCTGATAGACATGTGGCCTGGGAAGAACTCCAGGGATGCAGACAGACTGCCTGCTCTTTTAGATAAACCAGGAAGTAATTTGGATTATTTTGTGAGTATTTCACTACTAGGTTTATTCACTGAAATGGCAGTTCACAGAGTAATGCCACATGGTTATCAGTAGTAGGTAATTCATATACTTTTCTTGATTCAGGGTAAGTTGGAAAAATCTCATCTTCTAGCCTAGTTTTATTTATTTTTTCCTAGCCTCATCTTGTAGGCTCTGATGTCCTTTTCCTGAGGAAAATGCAGTCGGAGGATGTATTTTGTTTGAGGGGTACACTAGTATTATCTATTGTCAGTAGCCCCTCTTCATATTCCAAATCCTGCCTATCATGAGTCCAGGACTTCTGCGTAAAGAACAGCAAGTTTCTCTTAATTATTAACTTGATATTATTCTTCTCTTCTGCAGTGTCTATTTTGCATCCTTGTCACCTAAGCACCTGGATGATATAGTTAACTTGGATATAGTCAACATACCATATTGACTTGTCTATATTATAAATTAAACCATAAATTACACTGAAGATTACATTAGTAAACACAGATTTTCACAGCTTTTAATCAATTTTCAAATCAAAAGTGCAACACACCAACATCTTGTATGTTGATAATATGTATCCATTATAAAATTGACAGTCCAAAATATAATTAAGAACAAAGAATTAAGCTAGAACAGTTCCAGAATATTACAAAATAGAAGTATAAATTCTGTATACTAATATGCCTTATACTTAATACAGTTGACCCTTGAACAACATGGGTTTGAACTGCATGGGTTCATTTATATGTAGATTTTTTTGGAGATTCACTACAATTTGAAAAATGTACAGATGAATAATGTAGCCTCCCTGTCAAAAAATACACATAAAAGATTAGGTATGTCATGAATACATTAAATGTATTTAAATAATAGTCTGTGTTATTATTTACTACCAGGAAAGTTTATTATAACTATTTAGAATTTATCAAAACCAACACACACAAATGCTTAAGGAGACCTGGTATCATTTACAGGAGAAAGAAATATAAACATGTAAAGAAGTATTAAAATTAATTATAGTCTACACTATACTACTATAATAATTTCATAGCTGTGTTCTGTTGTATTGTGGTGAGCTTAAGTGTTGCGAGTATCTGTTTCAAATGCCATATGACACTAATCATCCCTGCATTATCAGTTGTCTCTCCAGTAAGTTGCATAGCATAATAAAAAGTAATATTTTCTGATTCTCACATATTTTCACTATATAGAATACATATAACACACAAAATATATGATAATTGTTGTTGTTTTCAGTAAGGCTTCCTGTCAATAACAGGAGATTAGTAGTTCAGTTTTTGGAGAGTCAAAAGTTATCCTTGAATTTTGAAATATATGTGTGGGGACAAATCAGCATCTCTAACACCAATGTTGTTTAGTGGTCAACTGTACATAAAAGGTGAGCTTTTAATTCATTTTCAAGGCCTTTTCACTTCTGTACCCTGTCATCAATTTGAGCAGTTATGTAGTTTCTAAGACCACTACAGATTAGAAACAGACAATTAGAAGGAGAGTGACCAAGACAAAATTTTTTCTAGTGATACTAAATAAGAATGATAATGTGAATGATAACCCTATAACAAGGTAGCAGGTGCTAAACTAAACTTAGGATAGGTAGACTTAAGAACTAAAATTAAATATATATATATATATATATTCTTATACGATCCTACTATACCATAATTAATGTTCATTATAGTAGCTCTTAATTATATAATAAAGGTTAAATGATTTGGTTATACACTTCTTGGGGAGGGAAGACATTAAATACACCATTGTTCAGTTGAATAAATACTTAACTGCCAAACACCTTTAATTCCCAAGTGATGGATAATTTCAAACTGCTAATGTGCAGATCGCATATATATTCCTTAATTTTAGTTATTAGAAATACAATAAAGAAAAACTTCAAGCAGCGGCATTTTGAATAAAATCTGCATGAATATAAAATGAATAGAGGTAAAATTTTAAATCAGTGAATTTTGGGTTACAATATTTTAGTTAATTAAATTTCAATATTTTTGCTTTATTGTGTCAAAACTCAGGATACATATTAATTCTTCAGTCACTTCTCTTGATTACATAAAATATTTTAATTTGAATACATATCCAATTTTATTTTATACTTGAATCTTCTCTTTTTTAGAAAACAGATAAATACAGCAGCTACCCTGTATATCACACAATTTATGAAACATTTGAATTAGTAGAGAATTTTTATGACCCCACATTTAAGAAACAGCTCTCTGTGGCTCAATTACGAGGAGCACTGGTATATGAGCTTGCAGAATCTATAATCATTCCTTTCAATATTCAAGACTATGGAACAGCTTTGGAAAACTATGCAGCAAGTATCTTCCACTTATCCAAGAAATATGACCAGAAATTGAAAGACGAGGGGGTATCATTCGGTAAGACATTTTATAATCTTTAAGGTAGTGCTTGATGATATTATCTTTTATGATCAATAGATACTGTTTCATTCTAGAATTAGTCATAATTACTTATTTTTCCTAACTAATTCTTTTACACAAAAATAAACATCTACCAAATTCGGAATCTGATTTAATCTGATGTGTCTAGAATGAATCCATTATGGCTGAGTTAGTGCTACAAGCAGTGGATTGGTAAATATTCCTTATACTATACTGCCTTTAAGAACATTTTTCACTTTTACAAAAGCAAAGTGAAGAAATTGTAAAAATATTGAAAAGTAGAGAAGGCCACCAGTTCTACTACATATATGTATTAAACATTCTCATCATTGAATATTTCCATTAGTGTTTGTATAAATGAAAATTATTTATATAGTTATAAGCTATGTAAATATGTTATAACTATGTAAATATCTTTCTTTTTATAACTGGTCACTCAGTTTTGGTTCTACTTCATACATCTACTATAAAGTAGGGATTAAAATATAATGTAGAATAGTAGCATAGAGTATTGGGTCTGGAAGATTGCCTAAATTAGATCCCAGCTCTACCATTTAGTCTGTGTGTTCTTTGGAAAGTTACTTAACTTCTCTATGTCCCAGTTTTTTTTTTTTTTTTAAGAAGTGAAACAATAAAATGAAAGACTATAATATGTCAATGATTATTGTGGAGATCGTTAAGTAATATAAAAGCAGTGGTGGTTAGCACTGTGCTTAATAAATGTTGCCTATTATTACTATTTTATTATCATTTTCTTTTATTATTCAGGGGGACTTATTCTTATATAACAAAATTGTAAAATATGTACTGTTTACTCTGTCGAAAGTGCTGTTATTTCTGAGAGATTGTATTATAAGACTTAGTCAAATACTCAAAGATTAAAATCGTATGTGGGCAAGGAAAAGACAAAATGCATAGGAAATTAGAGGGTACACAGAGTACTATAGCACAGAAAAGTGTTATGGAGTGGTCATATGTTATTTTAAGTATTATTACGTAAGTGTTAGTAATCTTTATGAAGTTACAAAGAACAGAGGTATTTTGATATAGAAATAAAATAAAGCAAAGAAAATACAGAGAATTGTGGTTATATCAATGATTGGTGTATCTCTGCATGGTGAAGGAAATGAAGAGATTAAATTAGAGAAATAAGCAGAGTTAACAGGAAGACAGTCCTTGATATTTCTTTGGCTATTTAGCATACAGTTGCCTTTATAAGTACCCAGATTTCCTTTTGGTGGAATTATGTCTTATCCATTTGTATAAGTCAGGGTCCAATCAAGAGGCATAAACTACACAAGCTCAACAGAAGGGCTCCCTTTAAATGGTATTCATTCTTCTACCAGCTTACCGTGTTTGGGACCTGGTCTGTTCTGTTAATGCCTTGCTCTGCTCTATTTTAGTAATTTCTTCATTGGTGACTATCCTTCAGATGAAATATTTTCCTATCTTTCAACAGTATTTCTTTTTTTGATGTGTACTACTTCTTTCACTATTGAAAGTCTTCATTTAGTGTCAGTCAAAAACATTATCTTGGAAAATGTTTTCAATGAAGAAGAAAGGTCTGATGAATTACCAAATGAATGAATACAAAATTGGCATTCCCTGTCTCCAGTTCTCCATGCCACACAAATTAATTCATCCTGCTATCTTATCTACTGAAAGTGGCTTTTGCCAAAATTGTTATTGACCTGAGTCACTAAATTCTAGGAAAATATTTCCATTCTTATCTTGACTTCAGTACATTTTTCTTTTTCTTTTTTGCAATACTGGGGATTGTGCCCAGGTAGCTTTACCACTGAACTACATCCCCAGTCCTTTTTATGTTTTATTTTGAGTTAGGGTCTAAGTTGCTGAGACTGGCCTTGAACTTGAGATCCTACTTACTGCCTCAGGCTTCTCAGTCACTGGGATTACAGGCATGTGCCACTGTGCCTTGTAACTTCTGTTATTACAGTTAAAATTAAAAACTTCAATACTCTCTTCCCTCGGTTTCCATCACATCTGTTATTATTTAAGCAAGATTTAAAAAACAAGTAATATTTAAGAAAATCTAGGATGAAAAGACCCTGTTTTTCATTCTAAATGTGTTTAATTGAAGGTACCAATTATCAGAGTGACCTAATAGAAATCCTGTTGTCTGAGCTGTACATGCTGTATCTATAAAATGAATACTTTATGTTATACTTTGTCTGCATAACAGAATGATGCAAATAGTAAAACAATAATGTATTGCTTAGAAGCTGGGTGCAGTGGTTGGTGTATGCCTGTAATCCCAGACACTTGGGAAGCTGAGAGAGGAAGATCACACATTTGGGGCTAGCCTCAGTAACTCAGCAAGACCCTGTCTCAAAATTAAAAATAAAAAGGGCTGAGGATGTAGCTCAGTGGCAAAGCAACCACTGGGTTCAATTCCCAGTATCCATCAATCAACTCCTGCTTAGAAAACATGAAAAACAATAAACTGTAGCATTAAAAAAGTCCTGAGAACCTAATTTGTAAACTAAAGAAAAGTTTAACCCATCAAACCTGATCATTGAGTCTGGATATATCAGTTTGTCACAGGTTGTCTTTTGAGTAAGATCTTAAATGCACTGCTTGGAAATTAAAATTGAGTGGGGCTCAGTGTTACACACCTATAATCCCAGTGGCTCAGGAGGCTGAGGCAGGAGGATCAAGAGTTCAAAGCTAACTTCAGCAAAAACAAGGTGCTAAGCAACTCAGTGAGACCCTGTCTCTAAATGAAATACAAAATAGGGCTGGGGATGTGGCTCAGTGGCCAAGTACCCCTGAGTTCCATCCCTGGTGCCAGAAAAAAAAAATTGTTATTGTTTTAATCCAGTAACAATTACAGGGATTATCATTTATTTATAGCTATATATTCAGTGTTTTATGTGGAGTAATTGTCCTAATAAAAATGTATTAAATGGGGCTGGGGATGTGGCTCAAGTGGTAGCGCGCTCGCCTGGCATGCGTGCGGCCTGGGTTCTATCCTCAGCACCACATACAAACAAAGATGTTGTGTACGCCGAAAACTAAAAAAAGAATAAATATTAAAAAATTATCTCTCTCTCTCTTTAAAAAAATGTATTAAATGAATATATAAAGGAATGAATATTGGCTTTGGGTAAATTATAGGTCAAAGAATTATCTATATTCTAAATTTTTGAGTGGTAATTTCCTTAAGAATAATTTTAGCCATTTAAAAAATTTCATACAATATTTTTGGTGATATATTCTAATACTTTTCATGAATCTACAAGAAGGTTCAGTAACAAAATAGTTTCAGCATCTATTCCGTCACATTAGTGTGGAGAGGACAGAAAAATGAAATTAAAATATGACTCACTAATGCCTGTAATTTCTTTTTTCTACTTAAAAAAAAAGACTCCTTGTTTTCTGCTGTAAAAAACTTCTCAGAGGCTGCTTCAGATTTTCATAGAAGACTCACAGAAGTTGATCTTAATAAGTAAGTTTCAGATGCCTAATGTTTTGAAGAATAATCTGGTTGCAGGAATGAACTGTTTTCACTCACTTAAGCATTCAGCTCTAAATCACTACTATTCAAATTATGGTCTGCAAATCAATAGCATCACCAGTACCTGCAAGCTTGTTAGAAAGGCAGAAATCAGAGCCCACCCAAGACATAGAGAATTAAAATTTGCTTTTTAAAAAGAACTTCAGGTGATTTAGGAGAGACTGTTGTAAATGGAAGTCTAAACACTCATTTCAATACAAGGGCCAGAAATGTGTTTTTAGGAGTTTATATTGTTTAGCTGGTATTCATTCATAGCTTTATGGGTTTAAGTGCATTTGTACTCTATTTCATTATAGTCCTTTTCCAACACTTCTATGCATCAATTTATAATTCTTTCTTTATCAAATTCATATAACTTGTTGCCAGTTTTAGCTTGAAAATAGTTTAAAAGTTATATTCAAAGTAAAACATTATGTAGTAAACATAAATTGCTCCACATTATAGTCCATGACATTACGTTTTCAGACTTAATCAGAAAACAGAAAGCTTTGCCAGTTATTTATTTTTTTTTTTCTTTTGGTACCTGGGATTGAACCTAGGGTGCCCTTTTTTGTATTTTTATTTAGAGACAGGGTTTCCTGAAGTTACTTAGGGCCTCATTGAATTGCTGAGGCTGGCTTTGAACTTGTAGTCCTCCTGTCTTAGCCTCCTGAGCTGCTGATATTACAGGCATGAGCCATCACACCTGGCTTTGTCAGTCATTTTAAGGAGACTTTCTTCTCCTTTGAATTGTAGGAGTGCCCAGGGAACTCAAGATGACAGTCTGAAAATTTCAAGTGCAAAAGGAATTCCCAGCCCACTGTTTCCTTCCCTTCTTGTGGACTCCTAAAACCTTCAGTCATTGTTTGCTATTCTGCCTTTATTTGGCTCCTTTCTTCCACAGTAGGCTGAGTGACTTGTCAGGAACAACTTGGTAGTTCACCCTGTACTATCCAAAATGCCTAGCTGACTGTCTTCCAGTTCTTTTTGATCATCTTGTGGCCTTGAAAAACAAATCATTACCAGTAGGACTGTTATTATAAATGCCAGAATGATGACCTTGCTATGTAGTTTATCATGTAAAGCAGTACTGGATTAATATGCATTTTTGTTAAAAAGAAAAATATATTGATTTTAATTATTTTTCCATGTCATCTTTATTTAATATTATTTTAAATATAGTTCTATAGTAAAGGTTTTAATTACATATTTCTTGTTCTCAAAGTCCCATTGCAGTGAGAATTATGAATGACCAATTGATGCTTCTGGAAAGAGCATTCATTGATCCTCTTGGTTTACCAGGGAGACAGTTCTATAGGTAAGGAAAACAGTAGGGAATCCACTAAAGGGTACCAAATACCTCACTTTGACAAGAAAAAAAATACCCAAAGTCTGCTGTAAACTGTTATTATTAAATGAATAGAGGGTGATTATGTATACTGAAAGAAACATGGGCATATTATGCATCTAATACTAGTATAATACATAATACCAAAAAATTACACATTTTTCTACAAATGGTGAGGATTGAATAAGAACTCTTATAACAAAATTATCAAGCCATAGAATTTAAAAGGAGATCTTAGAGAGTTCAGCTAGTTGAACTATCTACATGAATCCTTACAGATTCTCAGTTAACATATACAGGATGGGAAGCTTACTTCATGAGGAAGTCCAGTCTGTTAGAGAAGGTCTCATTATTACAAAACTTTCTTCATAAAGATCTGAAATCTATTATTCTGTAATGTTCTCCCTTTGACCCAGATCTTTTCTCCAAAGTAGAGTAACATTTCCATATAACATTTTAGGTTTTTTAAAGATGGCTGCCATGTTCCTATAAAGAAATATAATGGTTTTCTTTTTGTATATCAGTCATATTTTCTCAAGGTCCTTTGTAAATTATGGTTTCTTGTGGAAATTAGAAAGGTCCTAAAATGTAAAGTCATAAAATATATGATCAAGTTCACTTACAGATGTGAGATTTAGTTTAAGTGGCTTCCATGGCTTTCCCATCTCAATTAAGATGATGTTAATTGCTAAGGCTATCTATCAACAAATAACATGCCAAAAATTGTTGTATACATTACCTTCCTAAATGTCAGTGATTATTATTAACATTTAAGTAATTATAAGAAGTTTATGGAGCCCAGCTCTGTCACGTAGTAAGTGTGAGCAAGGCAAAATTAAAGAAGCATACATTCAGTACATGGCAGTTAGTTTTATAAATTGTAAATAAAAACATAAATGTTTACTCATGCAAATAAAATAGGGCAATTAGTTAAGTATATAAATCAAAAAGTTAAAAACAATATCTATAGTCTTGTTATTAGTCTCTTTAAATTTCTATTATTTATAATCAAACATCTATTATTTTAAAATATAAAAATATCAGTCTTTATAGGATCATATAGAAAAAAAAAAGAGACAAGGCATTTTCATCACTCCCTCCTATATTTCACTCAGTCCCACTATTTACAGAGAAATTCAGTGTTTATTGGGAATTTCTTTACACACACACACATATACACGTGTATATATATATATATTTGTATGAATATATAAAATGTATATCATTATAATCTGTATATATTATTTACATGTATGTATGTATAAATTGTATTCATGTATGTATACATTTACTTATAATACACATAATTGTCTGCATACATATACATGCACACATTATAATATGAACATTTATCTTTAAAGATAAATGGAAACATATAGGAGTTTACATATATTTTTTCCCTTAATAATCTCTTCTAGCTTTCTATGTTACTGTATAGTTTTGCTCTTTTTATCTGCAGCCTACTGCTATATTATATGGCTCACATTTTATAATTTATCTCATTTAAATTAATTTTTTTTTTAGTTGCAGATGGACACAACACAATACCTTTATTTGGTGCTGAGGATCAAACCCAGTGCCTCACATGTGCTAGGCAAGCACTCTACCATTTTGAGTCTTTTCTCCCAGTTATTTATTACTATAGGACATGATAAATATATATGGAAGTAAGTCATTGTTGTGTCCTATTTGAACATTAACTATCTCCATAATTAGGACTTGGGATTTCAGGGTCTAAGGACCAACACATTTTAAAATTTGATGAGGTTTCCACAACCTAACCTCCAAAAAAATTACATTGATTTTTTAATTTTATTTTTTTGGTTCTGGGGATTGGACTCAGGGGTGCTTTTACTATTTTGAGACAGGTTCTTGTTAAGTTGCTGAGGCTGGCCTCAAACCTATGATCCTTCTTCCTCAGCCTTCTGAATCACTGGGATGACAAGCATATGCCACTGTGACTGGCCTACACTGTATTTTTTAAAATACATTTTTGACTATTAACTAAATATTAAAAGTATATTCTAAAGTAGTTACATTATGGAATTTGTCTACTGCAGTGGTATAGGAATAATTTTTCCGTGTATGATTGTAAAGGTTACTTTATTAAGTGAATATATAATGTATTGCACCCTTTCACTTTCCCAAATAACTTCTGAAGTGAATATAGTTATGGTAGCAATTCATTTCCATTTGTTTTAAATAATAAGAATATTTTCTTTTAGGCACATCATTTTTGCTCCAAGTAGCCACAACAAATATGCTGGAGAATCATTTCCTGGGATTTATGATGCTATGTTTGATATTGAAAATAAAGCAGACCCTCATTTGGCCTGGACAGAAGTAAAGAAACATATTTCTATTGCAGTTTTCACAATTCAAGCAGCAGCAGGAACACTGAAAGAAGTGTTATAAGAAGGCAACAGCTAAGTGAATAACTATTAAAAGTGTTGCTGAAAGTCTGAGGATGAAGTTAGTCTTGTTGATGGCCTGTGAAGCCAGAGTGTTCTAAAATCTTGATTTTTAATGTCTACCAACAGATAAATGGATAAATTGTGGGAATACATATCCATAAGGGAATACTACTCAGCAGTAAAATTAAATGAAGCAATGCTACTGGCAGACATTGTTGAGTGACAGAAGCTAGGCATAAAAGAGTACATAAGGCAAAACCATTTACATGAAGAAGTGTTAAACTAGATATAAATTGGTGATTGGACAAACGACCAGAGGGAAAGGATGGTCACAAAGATGTATGGAAAATCTTTCTTGGATAAATGCGTTTTCTGTATCTTGAGCTGTTACTGCAGTGTACACATTTGCCATACCTCATCAAACTAAAAATGTCTACATCTTACTGTATGAAAATTATGCCCTGGTAAATTTGACTACAAAAAAATAAAGGTCTGGTAGAAAAACTGGGATAGCACATCTTCTCTTGTAAAATTACCAATGTAGTGCCAATTGTCAGAAAAAGTCAATAGTATCTAAACTTTTGATAAATTCACCTCTACTGAATAAATACATAAATCTAATAGGTGATGAGGTAGCTGCTCCAAAGTTCCAGTCTAGCTTCTATAAAGCATATCAGCATGTGCAAGCCTTTATGAAGTCACAGAATTACAGGTGAACATAATTAAGTTTCAATTAGCTTGACTGTTCAACTAGGTTACCAAAAAGAGTTGAGAATCAAAAATTAGAATGGATTTATTGGCAGGCACATGCAAGTAAGGGACAACTCCAAGTTTGACTGCAAGGAGAAACTACATCTGCCACTCCTTACAAGGCCAACAATATGATTTAATATAACAAAGAGTTGGGTTATTTAGAAACAGACATTACTTTTATAACTCAACATTACTACAGGGTGTCTCACCATTTCCCCATAATAAAATAAGCACATGTGTAACAGTAATCTTGAGACATCAAGATAAATTTTGTGTCCCACTTATTCTATGAAAAATACAACAAAGTCTTCTGCTTTAAAAAGATAACAAGTTGGGGCTGGGGATGTGGCTCAAGTGGTAACGTGCTTGCCTGGCATGCATGGGGAGGCACTGTGTTGTAGAAAAGAGTGGATTAACACCCATGAGTCATACATTTCTACTATCCAACTGAGTCAATTATATATAACTGGACATCAGTTCCTTCTAACTCTATTACATCATTTCTAAAGGAGACAAAACACAAAAGTTTGGAAATCTCTTGAAGGGTATTATTCCTGCTGGCAGCTTTTTTTGAAGAAATACACGGGCTAACCAGCATATGTGACTTGAAATATATATTTGGGATAAAGTATTAATCTTTGCAACTTACTGTTCCTTTAATTGGCAAGTTATTTTGTTTTTCTCATCTTTCATCAACAATTGATCAGAACAAGCAGCTATGTGGGAAACACTGTAATCAGTCCATGATACTGGATGTAGGGTATGTGCTATCCCATGTTAATTACACATTTGAATGTTTTTTTTTAAATTTTCCTCCTGAGCATTTGATTAACAGTTGAGCTGTTAATCATTATTCCCCCGAGTGAACGATTATTTCTTTTAAGAATACATAGAAAATAATAACAAAGAAATATATTGTTGTCAGTATGTATTGCCTGATATATGAATGATTTTTAAAATCAAAGTTAAATAAGCCATACATTCCTATTATACTACAGTAATTTACTTTAGTCATCTAAAAAAATTAAACATGTTTAATACAATCAGAAGTTACATAATATTAAAGTAGACCACTAAGCTATAGGCATGTGAAAGATATATATATATATATATATATATATATATATATATATATATATATATANTACTGCAGCATTCTATATCATAGTGAAGTGAGTAAGTAATGAACAAAATTTCAAGGGAGAACTGATTAACTTACTGTATAATCCTAAAACTGATGATATATACATTTTAATTCATATGGTAAATTGTCCGTGACTTTTGTTGCAAAAAAAAAAGTAATAAATCTAAATATAAAAATATCAACAAAATGTCAACAGTGCTTACTTTGGGGTGGCAAGACAGTATTTTTCTGGGTTGCTTAAGTTTTTAATATCAGGATATATTCCTTTTATAATTGGTAAAATAAAAAAAAATTCATTTTGAACAGGAAAAAGTATATGAATTTATGGGATACAATACAGTTCACAAATATAAATCCTCTTCCAGTTTTCTAATTTAGCAGTTCTTCTGAGGATATAAATAATACTCATTTACATATACACACACTGGCCATCTGAATATTTTCCCGAAGTTCATACTTTAAAGAACATCAATTAGTTAATCCTTGAGCTTTTAAGTGTAGAAATTAGTTTAGGGTAAAATAGTCACCTCCAAATAAATGATAGTGCTACATAGGTAAAAGCTAGACAGCCTTCCCTTGTTGTTGCTTTCTAACTATGAAGTCATTTGCTCTATATTCTCTTTTCTGATGGTCTGTCCTGCTTCAGCTTCTAAAGTACCTGGAATTATAGGTATGCACCACCATGCCTATACTCTACCTTTTCAATAGTTCTTATATTCTAATTTCCAATCTAATTAATCTAAATTCAGAGAAGCCATCTTTCACTTAAATGATATGACTTCTCTTGAGATCATTCCACTTCCTTTTCTCCTTTATATCCATAATTATACTTAGAATGATCTTCCTAAATGTAAGCATACATGCACTATTTAAAATCTCTTCAATAGGGAGTTTCGTTCCTGGGGATGTTGTAGTAACTGACAGACAATTACTCCAGTTACAACTAGGAAAAATTGGATTGAATATATTTAGAGATAACAAATATTTTTAGAAATACTTTTATATTTTAAACTTTCTCAAGATATTTTTAGATTCCACAGAACTATGGAAGCACTGAAAATCAGAGGTGCTAAAGATCTCTGAATACTTGGATAACTGAGATCACCAACTGTTTTCTTTCCTGGGTGCATTCTCCAATTCTAAGCATTAGGCTAAAGTTCAGGCTTGGCATGGACTGAGCCACCTTAATTTAGGAGATAATCAACAGAGATTTTTGAAGGCTGTATTAACTGCCATGCTGTACTCGAATTAAGAGAAGTCCCAATCCAATGCTGACATTTGCTTAGGAACTGGTGCAAGGGGTAGTAGCCATGCCATCCTTCCACTCTAGGTTTTTTTGCATTCTCATCTTTGTGAACTTCCCTCCCCTCTGTTCAGTACTCTTGTTGTCTGTACTTCTATAAAGTGTACCAAATATGCTCCACAGCCACTCTTTCATATATATATATATATATATTTTGTACCAGGGATTGAATTCAGGGGCACTTAACCACTGAGCCACATCCCCAGCGCGCTCTCTCTCTCTCTCTCTCTCTCTCTCTATATATATATATATATATATATTTTTTTTTTAAATTTATTTTTGACACTGGTCTCACTAAGTTGCTAAGGCTCGCTTTGAACCTGTGACCCTTCTGCCTCAGCCTCCCAAGCCACTGGGATTACAGGCATGCACCACCACGCCCAGCTTGGCATACTTTTATTTAATGATCTTGTTTTTCTTTTTGGAATCTTGCTTGAAAGTAAAGTGTCTTTATTTGATCAGTTATCCCCAGCACACCAAAGATCATTTGTTGATGAAAACTAATTAAGCAAAGTGATGACTACACTATTAAAGAGACACTTTCATCTTATTAAAAACATAAGTAAAACTTAAAATTTCACATCCATTAAAGCAGTTCTTCTGAGAGAAAAAAACTACTCAGAAATCTCAACACTTCAAGATTTTGACAAAACATAAATACAAAAAGTAGATAAACTACGAAGACGTGTCCAATAACAATTTTATATGTGGTTCTTCATTAAAACACCAAGAGTTCAGGAACTGTTTTTTCTTAAAATGTCTTTCTCTTGTAATGTGATGGGATATCTTTCCTAACTTTCCTTGGTTTTACACAAGTTGAAATGATTCAACTTTGTGTGCCTCATATACTAAACTTTAACATATTGCTTCTCCTTTACGAATTCAGAGAGAACCATCTATGTACATTGCCTTCTAATTGCATACACCTAACACAGAGATGTTAAAAAAAAAAAAAAAGTGACTCCACTGATGTTCAGCCCAAGGCTATTTATAGGTACAGATTATTAGAACAAAATGCCTGTAAGGCACAAATTCATAGCCATGAGCCTTTTACTTTCACTCAGTCCTGCAGAATCCATCCCTATTCTTGTTAACTGCTCACTGGCCCTTTAACAGTTATTAAAAAAGTGAATGGCTCTTGGGGCAGGGGATGTGGCTCAAGCATAATGCACTCGCCTGGCATGCGCGGGGCACTGGGTTCGATCCTCAGCACCACATAAAAATAAAGATGTTGTGTCCACCGAAAACTAAAAATTAAATATTAAAAAATTCTCTCGCTCCTCTCTTTTTTTAAAAAAGTGAATGGCTGAATTGACTATTGCAAAAACTGACAGCATACTTGTTTACATGATAATTCAGTTACTTGATACTAAAAAAGGCAGGGATAAACTTCATTAAGATATGGCAGTCTATTTTTGGTTTTGCATGTTGACTTGGATGTCTTGTCTCACTGTCCAAAATTTAAGGCCTCTGGAGTCCAGGAAAAAAAAAAAAGTTTTATTTAGCTTTTTCACTGCTCTGACCAAGACTTGACAAGAACAATTTTAGAGGAGGAAAAGTTTATTTCAGGGGCTCATGGTTTCAGAGGTCTCAGTCCATAGATAGCTGGCTCCATTCCTCAGGGATTGAGGTTAGGCACAAAGCATGGCAAAAGTATGTGGAGGAAAACAGGACAGGACATGGCCACCAAGAAGCAGAGCGTGCTCCACTCACCAGGAACAAAATACAAATCCCAAGAGGCTTGGCCCCATCCCATCATCCCACCTCCTCCAACCAACCCTACCTGAGTCACCACCTGTAGTTAATCAATACAGTGATTACTTTAAGGCCCTCATATCTTAAAAACAAACAAACAAAAAAACAAAACAAAACAAAAAAATTTTGCCTCTAAACTTTGTGTTAATTATCTTGGGGGGACACCTAATGTCTAAACCATAAGTCACTAATTTTGAAACAGAATCTCACCATTTTCCATCTGAAGCAAGTTATGAAGGTTTCTTTTGTTTCTAAATGCAGATAACAGAACACAGTATATTCATGGAATGGTGTTAAGAGTAAATCAAAACCTGACATATTTAGCAATTATTTGTGCAATAGCTATCAAGTCTGCAGCTTCAAGTTACTACTTGTAAAAAATACTTCTCAAATTCCTAAGCCTAGACAACTAATGTAATTTTTGAAGTGCCCTCTACTCTACTGAAGTAATTAAGACACCTACTTTTCCTGAAAGTTTTAATTCCCTACCTTAAAAAAAAAAAAAATGGGACTAGATTTCCTCTAACCATCTTCCAATTCTGATTTCCATTATCCATTTTCATAGGCTTTCTGGCTTTACGAATTTGTTTCCTTTCTCTGCCCCCTACTTCATCATTTGTGCTAATAAATTTTAGTAACCTTATTGGGAAACAAAAGGGACTTAAAGAATTCTTTAAGGCATCAAAAATGGACAAAGTTGGTCTTGAGTAGTCTGGGATCGGTTACTAAAATTCAGACTTCTTTAGTGGGGAACCTAAAGTTTTATATAGAACTGTAATTATAATGATCTCATTAATTGTAATCAGACTAAAGTAATGAACATTTTTTAAATGTGGCTTTTCTTGACACACAAAACTTTGACACTTTCCTCTAAGAATCTATCATGGCTAAGTTGCTTTATCATTGCTACACACAAGATCAAGGTCTGTAATGGACTTTTGTTGCTTCTGTTCACTCAGCCTTCCTTTCCCATTCTTCTGATAACAAAAAGTTCTTTCATACGGAGGACCCATTTCAGATGGTTTGGGTAGCATACTCTCAATATTTAGCATACACCTATATGATTCTATATTGGATTTACTTATTTCCACACTTGTGTACTACATCATACTCAAAAACAGAATTATCATTGTTTTTTGAATGAAAATAACATACCCTCAAAGTTCACAATGCATCAACTTTGCATTCCCAAAAGCTAAGTGATGCATTTACATTATGCCTATTTAGTTGTGATTTCCAAATTCTGAGAGCCAGATCCCTCACTGCAAGCTTCAGACCTTACTGTCATCCCAGATAGCTTGACTTGTAAAGATTTGACTTTACAGTCCTATTGACAAAATCACTTCCTCCAAAATCTTGTCTAGATTCCCTGTCTTGTTCTATTCTCATACCTAGGAGTTATCTTCAAGTTTCTCTCTAGTACCAAATTCCTTTCATTTCAAGACACCGAGTCTCTTATATATCTCCTCTTACTGCTGTTCCTGCTGTATTTCATGCCCTGATCCTAACTGATCTTTATACCATTTCTAAATGCTCCTTTTTATCAAAATGATCTTTCTATAAAATATACACTGCATTACAAATATAACAAAGAGATGAAAGGAAGAAGTGCTCAACTTTTTGAATATGCAGGTATCTAGAAATGTTTTAAAACTAAAGATTACATGCACACACTGTAGTTGATAAGTTGTTTCCCATGGGCAATTGGGTTAACAATACTGACACTGCAATACGTTACGTTAGAATTAAGCAAAGGGATACAGTATATTTGGAACCCATGGGAAGTTACAGATAAGCAAGGGAAGAAGGTTGGAATGATATGTAGTAATGAATTAAGAGACATGATTTCATGGTTAGCTTAACAAAGAAACAGATGATTAGAAACACACAAGTTAGTAAAAACATGTTTCCTTGCCTAAGGGCAAAAATATTCCAATTGCAATAAACATGCCTAGTACTTAGATGCTGGTTTTTAAACTATTCTCCAATAAAGAAATGGCTGACTCTTCAATTTGGATAGTAAATACACAAAATGAGCTCAGAACATCTTGAAATGCCACAAAATAAGTGCTCAAACACACACAAACACTAAAAGAAAAATCATAAACACACATAAAACCCAACAGTGAAACAACTATGCCAAAAATTTAAAATAGGAGCCAACTGAAAAAACTGTTAATAATTTGGAATAAATTAAGCAAAATAAAGTAGCATTAAATTTTAACCCCAAATATAAAATATCTATGAGTCTATACTAATACAAATGAATGACTAATGGAAAGAGAAAGATCTGTGCAAAGTGGCTTCTATATTCTGTCCTAAAGGAAATGGAAGAAAATAACTCCCTACGCCCTCATGATTATGAACTATACAGTAGGAGGAAGATCAACAGGGTGAATAAAAGAGATCTTCATAGAGCAAGTCAGTTGCTCAAATGACTTTGACAGTATGTATACCCTTGATATCACAAGATGAGAATGGCATTTTAATTTTGTGTTTTTTCTTTCCCAAACACATAAATAAGTGCAATCTTTAAAAAAGCAGCTACACAAATCCCAATTGAGGGACATTCTATAGCATACTCCACACCAACTGTCAGTGTTTTGAGTTTAAGAAACTAAAAAACAAGGGGAAACACAGGAGGAATAATGACTAAATATAATGTGGTCTTCTAGACAAAATAGTTGAAGAAAAAAGACAATGGGCAAAAACTATGAAAATCTGAATAAAACATGGACTATAGTTTATAATGAATCAATACTGATTCAATTAATTGTAATGGGTTATATTTCACTAATATGTCAATGAAGGGTGAAATTGGTTGTGTACATAGAAACTCTGTAATATCGTCACCTTTGTTCTACAAATCCCAAATTTTCTTAAAACAAAAAGTTCATTAAAAAAAAATATGAGCCTACTGAGATAACCATGTTCTTAGTGGCTTTAAAATATTGAAAATTTTACTGTTTATCAGAATCCAGAAATTATTCTGCACATCCTGGACCCTATTTCCAGTTTCTGACGTAGTAGGTCTAGGTTTGGACCTGATAATTTGCATTTCCAATAAGTTTCTACTGATAGTGACAGAGTTTGTCTAGAAATGGTATTCTGATAATCTTGGCCTGACGATGAAGTAAAAATTCAAATGATCCTTTACTATTTAGTCCCCATGTTTACAATCCTATCTTCCGACATTCTTAGTTAGATGTTCCAGACATTCCAAATTAAACGAAGAACCTGATTATACTTCAGTAGTTATGCCATTTCATTAATGCAGAAATATGAATTCTCATTTAAAAGATGTATTGTCATTAACAAAATGGCAATGGAAACTTTTATGGTATTTTGCATTGAGGATTCTGAGACTATTCTAAAAGTTGTCAAATAACAAGTGATAAGTTTTTAATAGGCTATTAAAACCAAAACATCCAGGCAAAAGGACTGTGTAATTTATTTTATAAATTTATTTTCTAACCAAACACATCTAACAAAAAATTTGTTCCTAGTTATCAATATACTGTTAATAATTTTCCATGCTATATGTCAATGTTTTGCAAAGCTTATGCATTCAATGGGTAAATTAAAAGCAGCACACAATAGTGGTTAAGAGCACAGAATACAGTCAGGCTGCCTAAGTCTGAAATCTTTACTCCCCAACCACTAGTTTAAACTCTAAGTTGCTTAACCAGAGCAATAAATCAGTTTCCCCAATTGTAATATAACAATAGAAACTACCTCATAATTGTTATATTCCCCAATTGAAATATATCAATAGAAACTACCTCATTATGACTATGTTCATACTCATTTAAATTCTTTGAATAGTGAGTAGCCCACTATTGCTGCATGTAAGATATTTTAAAGAACCAACTAATATGCTAAGTACTTTACTAAAAAACAGAAATACCGATGGTCAAAACACCCACAGTTAAGATTACATGCAGTCTGAAAAGGACACAGATAATAACAAATTAATATAAATAAATAAAACTACTACATTCACTTAATGTCTCTGTTGGAGAAGTGAAGTACATTTAGGGAGGTTTGTCTTTTCTAAGCTGAATCACTAATATTACTTTAATTAGCAAAATCTCTTTAAAAAAATAATTTAACAATCTATTCATCTAAACAGGATATCTGCTTAGTGGAAAAGGAATAACAAACTATTTTGACATGCAGCTTTAAGCAACATAAAAACGTTTAACTGTTGTTTTATTTCATTTTATTGTACATTAAAGGGGTCCTACTAAACTGGAGAATTAAAAAAAGTCATTAATTAAGCATTTAGTGAAAACACGATCTTTAGAAAACTTTCTTAGAGAAACTACATCAACAAACACCATGAAAACTTAAAATTAAGCAATGCTCTGCAGAAAAAAAAAAAAAAAACAAAAAAACTTTTCAAGCCTTGTATTTTAGGGACAATGCCACATGCACAAAGCCATAGGCATCTATAATCAATTTAGAAAAGGCAAGCCAGGCAACACCGGATGAATTTAAATTTTAAGAACATAGGGAAGGAGCTGGAAGAGAACAACTTCTCACCTATCAAACAAACAAAAAAAGGAAAAACAAAAATCTATCAAAACAACACTAAAACAAGCTGGACTTTAATTTGCAATAAAACAACAAAAAAAAAATAATCTTTTAACATTCAAATAGCCCTAAAATGGATACCAGATCTCATAAATGAATTTTTCAAAGTTTACATGTTGTTTGTGTATTCAAGACATCCATTTACAGGCTTAGAAATGAATGTTGTTGTTTTTTTAAATGTGGGGGATGGGTTAACAATAGCTTTAAGGCCCCTTAAAATATGTGCAAGAATGCTTTAAGGTTCTCTTCATTCTTGGAGCTTGAAGAACTGTCTAAAGAAAACTGAACAATTTATCCTTAATAAGAATTAAAATTTCTGGCAGAAAATGAAATTATAAAGTAAAATCAGCCCTTTGCCATGTACAGGTACACCAAGAAGTTACATCATCAGTCTGTAAACGTTTGTTAATATTTTTAATCATTTATATTAACTAAAATTATTACAACTAGAATAGGACTCAAGAATAGGATAGATCTTCAAGAGTTTTACTAAAAATAGCTGGTTAAAATTAAATGTTCTATTTTAGTTAACATTACTGTACCAAGGTTAACTTCTTAGCTGTATAAAAGTCCTGTGATTATGTAAGATTTTAACATAAGAGAAAGATATTTAAAGAACTTCTACTATTTTTGCAACTCAATCTAAAATTATCTCAAAATAAGAGGTTAAAAAAGTAAGCTCAATATTACTTTCTTTATATTAGCAAATGTGCTAGCTAGGCAATAAAAATGGCATTTCAAGTTTCCTGTGTTGAAGTCAGTTACCAAATGTTTCACATACCCAGCTTTTGACTGCTTTGTTATATTAATTACTTTGAATGCAAAGAAAGAGCATAATTCTAGACAAATGACTCAGTAAATTAACAAGTTTTATTAACTTTTTTGAAAAATTGATAGTGTAAAACATACTCTACCTATCTATAACTGTGTCCTTTTATGAGTTTCACTAATGTAACTAGACTACATAGTTGTATCAAAAAAGAAAAAAAAAAATCAGTGCTTTGTAACTAAGTCTGAGGTTTGAATATCTCACCTGCTTTAAATAATATTTAAATCCTAAAAAATGAAGACATTTTGCAGGAGAAAACAGCCTCAAGAAGAAAACATTACAAAAGGTATAATGATAATTACTTTAAATCAAAATTATGAATCAATTTCTTTCTCCAAACAAGGTTCCATGTCTACAAAGAACACAGGTTACTAATTCCAAAAAGACAAGTTGTCAAAACTTTAAATACTTCTCTCAAAACTAATAGTTACATTCTCTATCTGGATCACACTTTTATTGCCCCAAATTTCTTGCCATTTGTTTTAATGTCAACTAAGCCTGGGTGCCAAACTTTGTAAAACTGTGACAGAGCTAGATCTTTAAATAATTATTATAACTAATATATCTACTAGTTATTTGCTAAGAGTAACAGAATGATATATACAAACCTCTTAAGAACTAAAATAGTACTTCTGCACACTTTTCTTTGCAAGAGTTCTATTAACCTAGAATATACTCAAGGGGTTTGGAAAACTTTTTGACTTTCATTTATCTGTATAAACCTAATAATAACCAAATTTATTAAGTTATGCCAGTTTGAATGGCATAACATTTCTTAAAATTTCCTTCTTGAACTCTGTATTACCTCAAAAAGCGATCTATTCACCAATGGTCTGAGAAGCATAAATAAATCAAAGCATGTATTACATATATTTAATACCAATAAAATACAATATATGATCAACATTGTATTACTATAATTGTCAAGCTCTACTTGAAAGCCTTTAAAAAAAATGACTCTGGTAGAATTAAGCTATTTTATTTAACATGTAATAGTAGGCATAAAGCAAAGTTTATGTATTTAGTTTTCTCATTTTCTATTGTATTTCCACAAACTTTTAAGATACAATTTTAGGTATTTTTCTATCAATAAGGCCAGATATAGATTTTTTTTTTTTTGTAGGTAACTGAAGGTTTTAAGAGGGTTTAGACTGAAAATCAGGTACCATTTAGTCATAACATCATATAAAGACCCTTAATCAGGAGAAAGATTTTTAACATTATTGCTTAAGTCTTATAAAAATAGTGAATTTTAACCAAATTGATCTCTCTCCAGTCTTGTTTCCTTTACTCTTAAGTCATATTGTTTGGCAAGTAATATAGGTAATGATGTAATTTTAAAATCAAATTAACCGTGAATAAATTGTAATTTGTTGGTCAGTGCATATATTTTGCCCCCACTTTACCTAGGATAGTCCTCTTGGAAAAAGTGACTGTCCCACATGGAAAATAAAAACAAACAAAAACAATGCAGAACTTCATTTCTTCCTTGAAGATTTTCAAGTATTATAGGAACAAAAGGTCCACAAAGAGGGGAAAAAAACAAACAAAACAAAACTGATTAAAAAATTGACATTTTCATCTTGCTTTAATAATTATGGGATAACAGAAGTATAAAAAACAAATGTCCCTTATTATTTATTTGTTTAACAAAATAATAATACACTAAGAAATACTGCAATTACACTCGAGCTATTTTCCAGCTTCTTCAAGTAAGGGACATAACTATGGTTCTACCAATGAGAAGATACGAATAATCAATCTTATGGAACGCAAAATATGGCAACACAAAAAGATAAATTGACTTTGGCTTTTAAAAACAAATATCTAATATGACCCTGAAATGCCTGATTCAACAACAAAAAGTTACAGCAGCAAGCCACCACTTTACCACACATTCAGAATTCTGAAATAGGCAACAGCCCTCCCCCGACCTCAATCTGTAATATCTTCTTTTTGTTTTTCCTGCTTTTTGGTTGTAGGTAGTTCAAGGCTTGCCCACTGCATAGGTTCAGCTTTTCTCATGGTGATCTCAATCTTTGTTGCAGTCATAGTTACATAGCTTCGTTTTACATCAATCACCTGTAACATATCAAGGAGCGTAAGAGTAAATAAACTTGGGTCTCATTTAGTCCAGAGGAAAATATTGGTCTTCCTTATGCTAAAAATCCCAACCTCAAGCCTCTAAGGCCATTTGTATACCAATATTTAGATTTTTTTGTAGGACAATAAAGTTACAGATCTGTAATTCACTTATTAAAGTATTTGCCTTTTATTCTACAAATGGTACTTTAAATTACCCGAAATTTTGATGGGTTCATAATACTTACACCCCATAATTTGACATTTTGATGAAATTCCTTCTCTCCTTCAAATACAATGTGTACATTTAACTAAAAAAAAAAAAAAAAAGATAGAAAAGAAAAATTTACTTGAAATTTCATACTGAGGATGAAATACCACATTATCAGGCAAGTTTTATGAGCTACTCTATCTCCAATATGCTTTAGGAAAAAACCCTATAATAAATTTTAGATTTTCATTCATAACAGTTTCCATGAATATAATTTAAAGTTATTTTTTGATGTGGAAAAGACTTTTTGTTTTTGGTAATGGGAATTGAAACCTCAGGGATTCCTGGGCACTGAACTACATTCCCAGCTTTTATTTTTTATTTTGAGACAGGATCTCAATAAGTTTCTGAGTCTGGACTTGAACTTGGGAGTCTCCTGCCTCCATCTCTTCAGATGCTAGGATTACAGGCATTGCCATCATGCCCAGCTTATATGGGAAAGATTTTAAAATCCATTGAAATAAAAACAGTATTTTATAATGCAGTAGTGTCAAAACAATGTGAGCAAGACAAGTTAGATTCAGCTGTTTAGTGTACTTACCAATGTACTATTAGCTTCTACTCGACTAAGTTCTGGAAGTGAATTTTTAGCATATACTGAAATGGTGACTTCACCTCCAGTCTGATGCCAGTCATGTCTACATGGAACAACTTTTTTCCCCTGAAATGTAAGAAGACCTTTATAAGTTTAAAAAGCACCGTATAATTAACTTCTTCAAAAGAAGAATTTGACCCGTGAAAAGTAGAGGAAAACTACTATGCAAATGAAGAACATAATGTTTTTAGGACAATCAACTCCCAAAGTTTCCACCAAGAGGTTTAAACTACAAAATAACACAATACAGAATATTTTAATAGTTAAATCCTATTATCCACTAAGTACCTCTTTTAAAACATTTTTTGAATTATTTTTCCCTTTCCCCTCACTTCCTCTTGTATGTAATTTTGTATAACCCTGAGGGTCTCCTTCCATTTCCATGCAATTTCCCTTCTCTCTCCCTTTCCCTCCCACCTCTCATCCCTGTTTAATGTTAATCTTCTTCTCATGCTCTTCCTCCCTACTCTGTTCTTAGTTACTCTCCTTATATCAAAGAAGACATTTGGCATTTGTTTTTTAGGGATTGGCTAGCTTCACTTAGCATAATCTGCTCTAATGCCATCCATTTCCCTGCAAATTCCATGATTTTGTCATTTTTTAATGCAGAGTAATACTCCATTGTGTATAAATGCCACATTTTTTTTATCCATTCGTCTACAGTAGAGGGGGTAGAGAGAGAAGAGGGGAGGGGAGGGGAGGGGAGGGGGGTTAGTAGAGGATAGGAAAGGCAGCAGAATACAACAGACACTAGTATGGCAATATGTAAATCAATGGATGTGTAACTGATGTGATTCTGCAATCTGTATACAGGGTAAAAATGGGAGTTCATAACCCACTTGAATCAAAATGTGAAATATGATATATCAAAAACTATGTAATGTTTTGAACAACCAACAATAAAAATTTTTTTAAAAAAGTATATATATAAATTTTGGTATATGATATTACCTTTATATTCATATTTATATTCATATATATTGATATATATGTTCCAAAGGCAACCCATCTCCTAAACCAAAGCTGTAACTCAGAACTAAACCTAACCCTATCAATAATCATGAGCCTTTTAAACAAAAATTATATTATTGAATATCCATATATATTTCACATATATATTCTGTATATGTTCATATACATATACACACACACACACACATACACACACACACCCTAATGGCAACCCAAATCCTACCCATAAATTTTCATATATATTCAGTTACATAATCATATCCTATATCTTACCAAAAGTGTAAATATCCATATCCATTTAAATATTTTCATGTGTATTTTTATATATATATATTCACATTTGTATTCATATATATGAATAAAAGTGTTCTAACCCAGAAAAAAACAAACAAACAAAAAAAAACATTCTTTGAAGACTGAAAATTAGAAAGGATGTTCGCTTCAGTGGGATAAACAAGACAACAACTTAACTTCAAATATGGAAACCTTCAATATGTTTTCTACAAGTAATAATAATTTGGGAGAAAAAATGACCACTTAAACCTGACATTTGCACATAATCCTCTTGTCCTTATGTATTAACATACAAGGGGAAAAGAAGGGAAAAAAAGCAGAAGTAATACTCAATTACTCTCAAGTAACCCTCAATTATTAGTGGTTTATTGCCATACCAATTCATTTTCTTAAAGAAGCAAATGGTGATTTGTCTTATAAATGAGAACAACTTAAATCAAATTACATAAGTAAACTCCATGACACTACCATTATAAAAGGCATCATTTACATTTTGGTACAACTGCACTAAGTTTAAATAATAAATTTATCACTCATAACTTTTCCTTAGCTACTATCTCATATATCTAATACTTAAATCGAACTTTGGGAAAAATACAAAGGCAGACATAACTTTCTACTAACGGAAGATTCATGGTGAATGAATTATTTAACTTTGGAGGGTACACTTATAATAGTTAACCATGTGTTAATACAAAGTCAACAGTTCAAATATGAATAAATTTCTAACTTTTGAAAATTTACAATAACTTTCTAAATTAAAATGCACAAATTTTGCTAGCATGGTGGCACACATTTGTAAAACCAGCATGTTGGGAGGCTGAGGCAGAAGGATTCCAAGTTCAAAGCCAGCTATTTAGGGAGGCACTAAGCAAGTTAGTGAGATCCTGTTTCAATACAAAAAATAAAGGTTTCTATATTTGAAGTTAAGTTGTTATCTTGGGGATGTGACTCAGTGGTTAAGCATCCCTGGGTTCAATCCCCAGTATGAAAAAGGTTTTTTAAAAAGGTACAAGTTTGGGGCTGGGGTTATATCTCAGAGGTAGAAAGCTTGCCTCGCATGGGTTCGATCCTCAGTACCACATAAAAATAAATAAAATAAATAAAGATATTATTGTGTCCATCTGAACTGAAAAGGGTCATTATTTGGAGTTTATTAGTGTCAGTACAGCATAAAAGATTAATTTATTTAGCACATTATTAAATAAATAGCTAACACCTAACTTATTTCATGATAAACTGCTTTCCTTCTTAAAATCTTATGGTTTTTTAGGGATTTATGTGCATGGCCCCAAGTTTTCTAAAGATGCTGTCCAGGAAATTAGGAACTTATGCTTTATTTTCTCTCTTAATATTTCCCCCAGAGTAAGCAAAGGAATTCAGAATTCTACTGAAACAAGTCTGCAATTTACTCCTTGGCCACTAGATGAGGCATTTGTGCATCTGTAAATGGTTAAAGTTTTAAGTGGCCAAAAACAACAACATAATGTGGGAACAGGATTTGAAATTAATTTTCATAATAAGCTTCACTTTAACAGGCTCTAGTATTTCACAAAAACCCATATACCTACACCAACATATGCAACAGCTATTTTGCTCAACAGGCAGTGCTGAGAGTTTGATTCAGAGCAGTTTTTTCTGTGTTGTAGGGGATGGGCACGATGAAGGTGATGACGACAACAAAGGATACATTAACAAAATATTAATAAAATATTTGTGAGGGTGAGAATTCCTCTATAAATATAAAACGAAAGATTTTCAAATCTCTCAAAAATGATTCAGACAAACACAATTCAGTGTCATTATTTTGAAAAGGTTACTTACAGCATCCTTTTTAGTCCACACGTGTTTCCCTGTTGTACAGCCTTCTTGGGCTAAGAACGTATTAAAGTCAGAGGTTTTCCTTCTACAACAGCTCCAATATTTCATCCTTCAAATAATTATAAAAAATTTTCAGAAGTAAAACCTCACAATCAATTAAATACAGAAATATTATAGTGCAAGTATAATTTAAAAATCAGGGCAACTTCAGTATTTACCAGTGCTTAAGTTACAGAACAGTAAAAATGGACACACATGAGAAAATACTTAATAATTTAAAAATGAGAATGCCACTTATTATGTAAATTTGAAGCTCCTGAGCATAGACTAAAAACTATCACAAAATTCCAATCAATTTTCCACTGGTAGCCTGCACTCCAGTGTCCTCATGAAGCTAACAAAAAGTGATGTACAACAAGATTTATAATCATTACATTTCAATAACCTGGTAAAGACTATGAAATTAACAACTAATGTTTACACAACCTGTGATGGTCAATCCCAAAGTAGAAGAAAATTATCATTCTTTAAGAAAAATCTAACACAGGAAGCTAAAATTGCAACACAGTTTCAGGTTTGAGCCTTGAAACATAAGGAAACAGAGGAAGATTTTTAAAGCAGTCCTATTTCTTTAAACTACAGACAAACTCTCAACTGAAGACTGGAAAAATAGGAGTTTTCCTGGGTAGTAATGCCTTAATTGCCCCTGAGCCAAAATTCGAAATGTCCTGCCAAATGTCAGACAGTCTTTCAAACAAAAAAGAATTTAGCCCAACTAGGAAGAGCATCACATTGAAATGGAAAATACAGTGTTTAAATCACAATGGCCACTTAATAACTGTAATCTTGTTTTTCTTCTGTTAAGACAAATCCCATATTTTTAAGTTACTATAAAAATTAAACAGCAATTTAAGTAGAATACTTAATAACACTGCATAGTAAGTACCTAAATATATGAAGGTTTAAGTTTCTAATCTCTACCATAAGGTATTTTAATTAGTCATGCATAAGTTACCCCTCATGGAAAATAGGTACTCCAGAATGATATACACAAACTTCTTCTAGACTCTGTAGACCCTGATATGTCTAAAAGAGAAAAGAAAAAAACAAATTTAGCTGCCTTATCTCTCAGTTGTATCTTACACATATTTGTTAGTACTCCATTGCAGGCCATTCCAATAATAAAAAATTATTCCATTTTACATATGGTTAAATTTTAGGCTCCTGTGAAAAGGCAAATAAAAAAGTAGGCAATAGATAACATATTAAATGTTTTCATAGCCTGAAATTCAACCATATTCATGTGTTTAAATTTACAGAAACATTCAAAACAGATTAGGATCTTCATCAGAAAGAGGTACAGCATGATTAGGTATATAACAAACTCTGTTAGCATTATCAATTAATAAATTGATAATGCTAACAGAAATCTAATACATAATTCTGGAAATTCTATAGTGCTGGTTATTTCTCTTCCCTCAAATGGTAAAATGAGTTGCAGATGTACTTATATTTATATCTATAGATCTCTTCATGGTTTGTTTGTATGATGCTGCTATATGTGAAAGCTCTACAGATGAATTCACAAGTTAGGTTAATAAAACATGGAAGCAGCCAGCAGCCTATTTTCTCTCTACTATTGTATTTATATTAACTATCTACATGAACAGAACATAAAATTTGATGTTTACATTTTGTAAATCTGAAGTATTAAGCGTGTTTATTTCCTAAGTTATCATGTGAGCACATAAATCCCAGTATGTTAGATTTTAAACTTATCACTATAACTCCCCATCTTATATGATGGCATCATAACTAGTCTCTCAAAATCAATATCTGTAAGTGCTCTTTAGTTTCTCCACTCCATCCACCTATATGTAGTCTATCATGAAATCCTATTACTCTGAAAAAATCTATTGGTTTAATTTCCTAGCCCTACTCATGACCTAGCAGATTTTAGGTAATTACACTATACGAAGTTTTCTACTACCTCATTTCTCACCCTTTGATTTCTGCTATCTCAGTAAAATATCTAATTAGTATCACTTTCTTTATTTATAAAGTGTGAGTGATTTACCTCACACCTTATACAATAATTAGCTCCAGGTGCTTTCCACATTTAAATGTGCCCCTGTATGAGAAAATATTCATGGCAACTCAAAAAAGAACAAAATGAAAACAAATCAAATGAAACAAAATAAAAAATAACAAAGCCATGACTATATGCAACAAACATGAACCTAACAAACAAAAGACGACAAAAAAGAAAGTACATGCTCTATGATTCTATTTATATTAAATTTAAAAATTGGCACAACTAATTTTGATAGAAAAATGCAGTAACCTTTGCAGAAGGGAAAAATGAATGGTAAGAGTGCTCTACCATGATGATGTGTTTCCTTTGAAAATCCCTTAGCTATAAACTTGTATTTGTACATGATTTAACAAATTTCTATGTTATATACATACCTCAATGAAAAAGATTTAAAATTTCTATAATGGCCTCCATAATCTAAAGTAAGGTCTTACTTCCCAGCACTATTAAGATTTGGCCATTACTATTACTAACCTCTTTTAATCTCAATTCCACACTAGCAAATTGAATAACATTCCTATTACTTAACGTTCTCTTTATACTATTGCTATCACAGCTACTAAAATACACTTTGCCCCCATATTTTCATAACTCTCATTCATTGTTTTCAAAACTCACCTAACACTTTCTCTTTGATCTTCTTTCTTCCATTACTCTACTATTTGTACTGCCTTCACTCCAAGAATTAATCATTTCCTTTTATCTACTACTTCTACCTCATATACATGTGAATAATTTTATTTCCACCCCTTAATCAGCAACCTGATTTTAAACTTAACAGAAGAGAAAAATAAAGACCTGGCCTCTCATCATCTTCACTTTTTCATTTAATGGCAACAGCAATCACCCAGATGCTCAAGTCCCAACTTCCTTTTACATGCAATCCATTAGCAAGTGCTATCAATATTTCCAATTATACTATACATTCTACATGTATTTGCCATGTCAGGCACTGTTCAAAGCATCAAGAGATAACAAAGAACAAACCAAAACATTATAAACCTTAGATGAGTGGTGGGACAAGTTAGATAGTAGTGAAATGACATAAAGTTTTAAAGGCCATGGAGAGAAAAAGAGAGGGAGAAAATGTTTACAAAGTAAGCAGGATAAGGTCTCATTGAGATGTTTGATCATATTGCATACATAATAACTTCTCAATAAACTCTAATCTCTTTAACCATAATAGCATCCAAGCTGGTTTCTCTTCCAATTCACTGCGGTTCTTCAGCATGTATTGGCTACTCACTAGTCACAGACATCCTTTTGTAACTCCTAAGATAGGTAATTTTCCATCACACTTCACTTGACTGAACTTGTTATTCCTTGAATAGCCAAGCTCTAACACCTCTACTCATGCTGCTTGCTCTATCTATAGCACTCTTCCCCCAGGTATACAACTCATTCACTATATTATAAAGAATTCTGATTCTGTCACCATGTAAAAATGAACATAACTGACAATTTTATTAAATGATAACTCCCAACTCCAAACACTCTATTCCTTCGTTTTACTTGTTTCATATCTACCTGAATTCATATTTAACATTTTTTTTGTATTTGCGCCCATACTAGAATACCAGCTCCATAAAAAAGAGATTTTTGGGGTAATAACCAGTATTTCCCACCCCTACAACGTACTGCACATAGAAAGTGCTTATAAATGGTGATTAGACAGACTCACATGATTCTAGTCTGTATTCCATGTTTACAGCCCTACTCCTCAGCATACTGCCAAATGTATAACAGGTACACAACTAATTTCTAAATTGAGAATGAACTGCACCCTCTTTCTTCAAAATTAAAATTCTACTTCATAATATAATAAGATTTATAATACATACCTTTGAACACCCTCCATTTTTACATGAGGTCCCAATCTTAATTTCATCACTGTCATCTTCTAAAATGGAAATAAATTAATAAATAAATAAATAACAGAAGTTCACTGCAGTGCCATTCTTAAGATGCAACTTTTCTACAAAAAGTCATATAATATTCATCTACTGTAATTAGGTTTTCTTCTGTAGTGTCAAAAGGATATACGTTGTATTTTTGTTCTATAACGTACTACTTATCTAATAACCACGTCAAAGAGAATTTATGAAAGGATAATTTTGTCCTACGGTATTAGGTATATGTCACAGAACATTAAATATATTTTACATCATACACAAAGAAACATTTTTGATTACCAAAGAAATTAAACTATTAAAAAATAATAAACCATAGAGAAGGAAAAACTTTAAGTAGATTCTCAATTTTAATAGAATAAACTACACATTTATTCTGAGCTATTATTTTGCATTTGGGAAAAATATTTTTATTATAATGTGTTAATTGGTCATATTTAGTAAACTTTTGGTTGAAAGTTTATTGGCTAGAAAAAATTACAATACAATAAAACAAAATCTTACCTTTCTTATCTTCTTCATTCCCAGATGATAGTTTAAGTTTATCAAGTGCTTGTTTTAGGGAGGCAGATATTTTTAATTCCAAATTTGTCATGGGTTCATCTGGGCTGGAGAATTTTGAAACCCTGTTACTATTATTAATGTACCAAATATGTCCTTGTAATCAAACTAAAAAAACCTTAAAACCTTCTTTTTGAGATGTTAAATGCTTTATGAATCCAGTTATTCTTAACAAGAAGTATCTTACAAATAGTTGCTATATTTTACAATCTACATTTTAGCAGAAAAGGTCTTTCTTATGTTAAAACATTAAGTCTCAAGTAATTACATTATTGTAGGCACATTCAATTATTAATCATCAGGACCAGTGGAAAGAGAGTAAAGACTAGGAATCTATGTTTGACAAGATGAGTAACTCCGAGGAAGGGGCGGTGGAATACTTCTACATTTCATGCCCAAGTAAAATGCTATGCACATAACATACAGGCAGTGAATCCATACTCATTTCTACCAATAGGGAGGTTTACTGTATATAGATACTGGTAGATGGAACTATAAATTCAGATACAATTGTATGGGAAGAGGTTAAAAACAAAATCCTCGTAACATTTCATAATGGTTAAGTTTTACATTTCCACTTTAAGTCCATTCAAAAATATCAAGAATATTAATAAATAAAGCAATAAAAGTAAAAATTCTATTCATGCTGTACCCACAATGAAAAAAACTGACATTAACAAGTGCATAAAAATCTTTATCCTCATAATTTCTGTAGTATCATCAAATTAATTAGGATAAAATGCTTCCTTATCTTTTTCCAGTAATTTTTCAAATTGGCTAACAAGGAATTTGATAAGTATCCCAGGATTATGGATAAATGGAGTTGGAGTAAAATAATTTACTGAGTAGTTTAACAATGGTCTGTACTCACGAATACTAATGAGCAAACACACTGAAAGTCTCTTGGGGATCTTATCTTGGTCCCATATTATTCAATACTTTATAAATATGTTCAATTAAGATCAATAGAGAAAAAGTCGGGAACACTGTAAGTTCTCAGTATGAATACATATTTCAATAGGTGTTGTCAATTATTTCTCAGAGCTGTTTAAAAAAAAAAATTGACCATCTATTTAGAGTTCTGTAGTTTGGTTCTAAAACATTCAGTACTTAACGTGCATTATGAAGACCTAGCCTAACAAAAGTAAACCCAATATGCCGTCTGTTTGATTAGAAAATGATTATGAAGAACTGAATTTTAGTTAAAAATGAGCAAAAGCTACATTAAGACACTTTAAAGAAATATGCCTTCAGAATCAAATGCATTAAAAAATTCCTCAGTATTAATAACAACAGTTTTTAGGCATCTAAAAGTAAAGATTAATGTTTGGATTAATGTTTAAGATTAAGATCAATAGAGAAAAAGTTAGGAACACCATCAGTTCTCAGTATGAATACATATTTCAATTTAAACTGAATTCATGCAAGAACAACCACTTCACAGAACTTCACCATGCCACAATGAAGACACATGCCAAGTGAAAAAAAAAAAAAGTGTGAATCCCTTACCCTGGTAATAGATAAATCTGTAGTTTTGATGGTATGACAAACAAATCTGCAATGAAGTTTCACTGTGTACATACCTCAAGTTGAGTGGGAATAAAATTAAAGGCTCATTTAAGAGAAAAATGCTATCATGCAAAATGATAAATAGAAATATCATGAACAAATGCTATTATTCAAGTGTGACAAAAATAAGCAACTGTAAAAAGTATACCTTGGCCTTTTTATCGCTTCTACTGGTTTAGGGGCTTGAATTATGTGCTCCTGAAATTTGGGTTTCAATTCAGATAGTTCTTTCTTTTCAGTAGTCTTGACTTCAGGCTTGACCGGCTCAGGTGGCTTCTCACTATTATGTCTACCTTTTGTACAGCCCTGTTAGTGAAAGGCATTCATTAAGAGTTATCTTGTCATATGCCACAATAGAAACACTTTTATTATGTTGATTTATTTTAATGAACTAAATGTGCTATATTTGCTAAATCTGAAAATGAGTTTGTACCTCTAAATAAAATATTTTAAGAAAGACTTTACAAATTATTTATATGCAAAGTTTTTGTACTCAAGATCTCAATTTGTGTACAGTTCTACTTAAAAGCTGTGACCTTAAGCAAGATAATCTTTCAAAATCTCATTCCTTACCTGTAAAATACAGGCCATAATACTGAACTTTTTTTATTAGTAGAATATAAAATAATGTTATATCTCAATGGTATCTTTATATATCATAACAGTTTATTTCTCCTAACTGAAAATACTTTAAATGGTTGCCCACCACTTTCTTCTTTGATGTTCTTTTAATACTGCTAACGTCAAAAACATAAAATAACCAATGAATAATTCTTAAAATCTTATCTCTTAAGCAGATAAATTATTATAAAGGCTGTGGAAGGAAGGTGAACTCCATTTTAAAAGTAAAGTGCTATCTGATAGTTGATGAGGATGAGTCAATAGAAAACAAAAATCAGACTACCCAAATCTGGAGCTTCCATAAAATGTACATTAAGGGAGATAATCTAGGGAAAAAATAGTACTTACCACAATGCTTAAGAAATCAGAAAAATCAGTAGTTCTTCTCTTACAGCAAGACCAACCCTATAAACCATAAGAAAAAACTTAAAAACTATTTCTATGGAAACCACAACCCACTGAAACACTCTTCTTATACTTATCTCCTTGAATCCTGAAGTAACTTCCATATTTCACAGCTTTAAAGTGTTTATGGCTGTGAAGTTATCATCTCTACTAACGTATTACAGAGAGTAGGGAAAAGAAAGGCAGAAATCTCAAGACATGAGAGGCCCCAAATTTGGATTAGGGACTAACTTTGTATATACTCAACTACATAAAGAATTTGGTATTGAGTTTTTACACAACATGTACTTTCAGATTTCTTTTTTTTTTTTTTTTGAAGAAAATTTTAAGTACCTATAACCCAATTTTCCTTTTAAGTTTTATTTTCTCTGAATAGAGATGTAGGAAACCAATTCCCACCACCTTAGACTGTTTAATAGCATTGATAGCGTTATCTCAAAACAGTTATCCTGTTGGAAAGATTCCCTGTCTTACCATATATACACAATTAAATCAAATACTGGGATACACATATGACACAAGATAGCTATTTCAAATTCTACTCTGGGTCTTTTGCTAGTCCTCAGTAAAATAAGAAAAGGATCAATATAAAGCATAAGGTTGTTAACTGTCTTTTCTTGAGAAGAACTTTCCTAGAGTATTATATTCTTCTAGCATTAAAATGTCCTATCTTTTGCTAATACAAGTTTAATTTCCTACTTGATTAAATAGAAAACTAGTGACTTTATACTGATGCACAAATTTCACCCAAACAGTCTGGGTTGTGAAATCCAATAATCTTGGAAAGTCTAAGTCTACAAGAAGTGTTAATATCACAGAGATAATAATAAACAGTACAACCACAAAACTGAGAAAAAGAAAAACTACTTCGCTTTAGAAACTTGCTGAACAGATACATGAATGCTACAAAAATCATTAGCCCACAGGTGACATTGGAGAGCAAATAAAGAGAATGAGAAAAAATAGGAAGCTAAAGATTGCAAAGTCAAGTATTTCTATTGTTAGCAGAGAGGAGGAAATAGTATAGGGGGAAAAGAAATAAAAGAAAAATAATCAATAAATGGCAATCCAGAAAAGAGAAAAATCCCCATTTCCTCCCCCCACCAGCAAAATAAATATCCCCACAGTTTTCATCCCCATCAACTTTTGTAAAAAGAGTTAAATCTCAAAGTGCCCTAATGAAGTTCTGTTCTCCTCACTCAGAACTAAGCTAACATAAAATTGTTATTTACTATACAACTTTGAATTTGATTGTGCGTCAGTTAAATGCCAAAAGAGTCCAACTGCTTTCTGGAAGATCAACAGAACATTCAAAAGAAATCAACAACATTTAAACATATAAGGCTATTTATGCTTCTCAGCATAAAAGCAGTAGTACCTAAAACCAGGACAGCCTCCAGGAAGCATTTTCTTTTAGATACACAAAGGAAACTCCTCAAATGTATCCGTTTTTCATTTTTTTTAAAGTCATCATAAAAAATATGGTCAGAAAACACTCTATTATTTCTGGTAATTCTCTAGAACATTAAGGAAATACAGGTGAAAAACTGGTAATCTCTCTCTTCAGTAAACATATTGTAAACTTAGCATGTTTGTAACAATCATTCCTAAAGTTCAGAGTTTTTATTGGCCAACAGTGATAAACTGAAAGACCGAGATTCATCATAACTGCTTCGATTTCCCTTCAAAATTAGAAAGTAAAGAAATCATTAGGAAAATGATTTGGACTGTAAAAAAAAAATTTTATAACTGGTAAACATCATCATCCACTGTCTTCTTTGCTTTTAGTGGAATACACAAAGCACCCCACAATGGTCATTTAAAAAGCAGACATGCCAGTAAAAAAAGATGAGAAAATATTTACTATTACAATTCTAAATGTATTATACAAATAGGAAGAAACTGAAAAAATATATAGTTCCTACCTTTAATGCATCATGAAAGACTGGAACACCTGGGTGATACGTGCAAGCATCTGGTCAAAAATGAAAAGAAAAAAAAAAAGCATTCTTTACAATGTAGGAAAAATGTATACAACACTATTTCCTTCAGTTTGCTAAGATTTAATTCCTTTTCCAAATGTACATAACACTGAAGATCCTTGAAAATTCACTAATGCTTGGTTGATGCACAGCACAAAGTGCCTTATATTAATAGTAACTGTTAAGATTTTAATTCAAGAGCATGATGCCCATAGATAAAAATTCTGAGGGGGGAAAAAAGCAAATACAGAACAGTTTAAGGATTAATAACATTATATATTCTATATTCCTCTAATCTTTGTGGTAAAATTTGTTTATTATCAAACTTCAATGCCTAAGATTATGAACATACTTCTGTTTTTACAAAAATATTATTAAACTTAAGTGTACCTACACGCACTGATCCATAAAGGTTGCTCAAGAGATTTCCCCAAAACATATTTTGGAAGAACAGGATCCACATTTTAAACAACTTGTAATATCTAACTACTAATTTAACTGTCCTAAACAGGTTATCAATTCCTAGGTACAAACCTCATTAAAAAGAAGTGTAAATCCTACACTCATTGGGGTTGTCATGATCATTCAGTGCTTCTGTTTCCCAACCCCATTATGCCACCATCTTAATCCTATAACTAGTATGGACAAAATTAGAAAATCACTGTTTACAAAAGCTGTTTACAAGCAGATGGACATTTTCTTCTTTAGCTTTTATCAGGCTTGCCAGTTTTGTTCAAATGAAATTTTATAGATTAAGAACCTACAACACCACAGTGGTTAACTGTCAAGAGCTTTTCACATTGGGTCTGACCCTGGCTAAAATTCTCATTGTATTGCTCTTCAGTTTCTTCATATGTGTGGATTAAATAAAATACTATCTGAAAGTTTTGCTTTTCCCTAAAGTATTTTAATATATGCAAGTCACCAACCATGTCTTTTTTACTTAATCACCTGTTAAATTTGTATTACAAACTAAAATGTCTATCATCTTAGAATAGTGTCTGATTTTTGTTCATAGGGAAAAAATCTTCAGAGAAATCGATAAGCATGATAATTATGCCACACCACCAAGAAACAAAGTACTGAGTGTAGATTAAGATTTTTTAAAGAATGATGGAACCAGCCATCTAGCTCCATGCAAGAGAGAACTTGGAACTTGCTTGTACCTTCAGTTTTACCCACTTAATATGCCATTTTAGTTATGGTACAAGGTCAATCCTCTCATATTCTATAAAAAGTCTCTCCTAATCAAGTCTACAGTGTGTTTTTAGTTATCTTCTAATCCTTACTATGATCTCCTTGATCTTCCATTCACTCAACCAATTTACTTAGCTTATTTATCCAAAGTCTCTAAAAATAATTCCCACTTTTCTTAAGTGAATAAACTTTCACCAATCTTATTGGAATTTCCTATTGCATCTGGTACTGTTGACCACCAATCCATGGGGCTGTTTACACTGTTGGCTTTCCTGGCCCCTCTTCTTTTTCAGGAACAGCACCATTTCCACATGGATACACTGACTTCCAACAAAAAGTTTTAACTCCTCTGTGCTGAAGATCCAAACATAACTTCCTAAAAACACCATTCATTTTTTACACAGGCGATCAACATTACCAACATTAGACACTAAAAATTCCTCTTCTCAAGTTTGTTACCCACTGAAACATCTTAACATTCCCTTTGGGTAATATCACGTTTATATTATAAAAATGTCAAGGACAGTAACTTGAGTATACATAAACTGGGTTTATCTTTTCCTTAAAAGCTTGCACCAATGATCTTATTTTAAATGATGTCACCAATTCACCTGCCTGCCAAGATAAATATTTCAAATATCTTAATCTCTTTCACAAAGCTGAACCACGTTACTGTCATGTTGAATTCCTTTGATCTATTAAATGGTTCTATTACTACATACTTAACAGAGTTGCTGTGGTAAAGTGACAGACTAATGTCTGGGATAAAAAAAAAAACACACACACAATAAATGCTAGCAGAATTTAAGAAAGTACTATCATTTCCTATAATATTCAAGGAATCAGCTTATTTCCTTCTTCTATTTAAGAATCAAAATTAAGATTCGGTGGTTATTTCCCAGCGTTAACCTAGTGTAGTTGCTTTCACTTCACATCGGGAACTCTACACCTAAGCGCTGTAGGGATACTTCGCTAGGGCACTTTGAAAATGGCATATTAAAACGAAGAGGTCATTGCAAAGAATATACAATTCTTTTGCAAAGGATAATGAAATGTGCCACCACGGCGGATGTGTCAAAACTCAGAGAAGAAAAATCAAGCAATTTCTCTAACCAAAGAAAACTTTTTGGTAGAGCAGACTTTCAAGACAAACTTCTCTACTAAAAATGAGGCAAAACTTAAACGCTAGGCTAACCGGCTGCCCATCGCTCTTCCTTTTGCTCTCTCTTTATACCCGCACTCTCCCCAAGAAATCACGGTCAACAATACATGGGGAACCGCAAAGCAAGCTAGCAGGCTCCTTAACTTTTAACTTCCCAAGGAGACTGCGGGAACGCAGGTTAAGAGTGTTCGTTCAAAACTGGAGGCGAAATACGAGAGTGAGGGTCGACCGGGAGACACGTGGATCCAGTCAGAGCTACGGGGCAGGGTTTTCGCCGGTGCAAGAAGGCTGCCGGGTGCTGGCGCTCGCTAGGCGCCGAACTGGGGGAAGGCGGCCGGGGTCTCACAGCTGCGGAGGCCCAGGAGGGGAGCCGGCCCGCGCGGCGCCACCGCGGCTCGCGGAGGACCCAGAGGCCTCCCGCGAGATCGCTGGGTGGCGAGAGGGGGAGCTGGCGGCGCGGTTCTCTTACCATCCGAATTGTTCTCGGGGTCGAAGCGCTGGCCGCAGCCCCGATTATAGCATAGCAGGGCCATCTTCTTCTCCCACCGTTACAGGCAAGGACCAAACACTGGGAACCGCAGGACAGTGCGACAGACTCTGCTGTAGCAAGCGCTGACCTGAATCGTAGGGCGGCTGCCGGCTTCCGGAAACCGCCGGTTCCGCTTCAGGAACCTTCGCGAATTTTCCGGTCGCGCAGGCGCAGTAGAGAAGAGAAGAGGAGTAGGAGGAGGAGATGGAGGAGGAGATGGAGGAGGAGGAGGCGGCATCTCTTGTTGCTGGCCGGGCGGGTAGGTCAGGCTCCGGCGAGTGACAGCGGAGGTCGGAGGTGTATGCTGGGCAAGTGTAGACTGAAGCGCAAAGAGGAGAAATTGAAGGTATCTGGGGGTTGAGGGGCTGCCCGCGATGGAGTTGCGCCTTGTTGGCCGTGGTCCTTGTTGGCCGTGGTCTCTGTTGCAGCGAGCTGATCATCTCGCCCCCTCCGCCTCTCTCCACGACCCTGCGCCCTTTTTTGGTGTTATGCTTCAGTATTGGTATCTATTTACCCCTTGGCTGCTTCAAAGTGCGTACACAATACTACAGTATTTACACACACCGACCCTGCGCAGATCGCGTAGTGAGTAAATGAGAGGAGTGGAGGAATCCTTCCTTGTAAGTGCGTGTCAGTGTCCATCCATGTCCACTCTGCTGCTGTGGGCAGCACTGAGGAAGTGCAGGCGTCTAGGCCAATTCTAATAACAGTTGCGGTCAAATCACTTTGGAAGTAGAAAGCACTTAAGATTAATAAAGAAAATTATGGATCAAATGCAATGCCAGAAGTGGTCACTATTTCTCCAAGACCCTAGAATACTGGTTGCTATTTCAAATTAGCATTTTGTTATCCCTTTGCAAGTACTCAGTTCTCTAATTCTGGAACTTTTGGAAAAAATTCAAGTGCTTTTTAAATATAAAGGACAGTAATAGCGTGCTTACAAACAACACTAGTTCTAATTTGTATTTATCAGATGGGGCTTTTGGGGAAGAAAATGCTTTTGATGACAGATAACACTGGATAATTTAAAATGATGGTAGTTAGAAAGTAAAAGTAGAAAGTTGTATAATGCCTCCGTGGATCCCAAGATTGTTCATGAGAGAGATGTTCAATCCTCCTACCCCAGTTAAAAAAGGCTATTCATTTTCACGTATTCTCTTCCTTTCCTTATACTTAACAATATTAACTTTTTATGTAATAATCATGGCATAAACACACGAAATTTATCCTTCACCTAGCCTTGCATAAGTGTTTGTCTATTTTATTTCATAATTTCTGTTACAAAGATGAGCTGTTTTATTGAATAGCATCCAAAGTTTGGGAAATATATGTTGGAATTAGCATTGTTTACATGCACCTATGAATGCCTTATTATACTTTTTATAATGCACTGTAGTTTAACTTTTTCTTCTTTAATCTCACCAACTTTCTCAATTGTACCTAAGATTCAATGATCAATTTTTTATATATATGTGTATATGTATGTATGTGTGTGTGTGTGTGTGTGTATACACACACACACACACACACATATATTTCCCCTCTTGGAAAAATGTTTGAACAGTGGCAATACTGGGGTAAAGGGCATAAGCCCTTTTAAGTAATTTTAATATTTTAAAGATAATATATATATATTTTCAGTTGTTTTCCAAAGACAGTGCCATTTTTAAAAATTTTACCAGCCATGGATATAATAGACCATAGAAATTAATCATACATAATTAGAAATGAAAAGATCAAGCACTCTTAAAAAAATTTTCATCTTGACCAAAGTCATTGTCTGAGTATCTTAGTAGCATGACAATGTTACTAGGATTATTAGTATATTCACTCTTAAATAGTTTTAATTTTTAGTGCCAGTGTTTTTTCTACTCATAGCATTACAATTATAAAATGATTGCTTATAATAGATTTTTTTTTCTTTAGGCACCAGAGATTGAAGTCAGGGGCACTCGACCACAAAGCCATATCCCCAGCCCTATTTTGTATTTTATTTAGAGACAAGGTCTCATTGAGTTGCTTAGCCTCTCTTTTACTGAACTTTGAACTGGTGATTCTCCTGCCTCAGCCTCCTGAGATATTGGGATTACAGGCCTGTGCCACCATGCCTGGCTTATAATAGATTCTTTGAAAATGCAGAAGCCTATTAAGAACAAAATAACAAAGTCGACAATAGTTGCATCACTCAGCAATGAATATTGAATTACTAAAATAATTCTTTTAAAGATTTCTGTTCAATGTCCCCCCCTCCAAGGCATTTATAAATACAGATGTTTAAAACAAAGAATAAAAGAAGGAATGGAGTTATAATATGTGGAAACCTTATGCTCTTACTCTGGGTATTTTAATAAATGGTAAAATTTAATTTTTCTTGTGATTAAAAAATGTACAGAAACAGTGCAGTCCATTCTATTTCAGATTTCAACTCCTTTCCTAGTCTAGTGCTAACCACAAAGTAAGAAACTCTTAGTTACATGTAGAGTTTATATACAGACCTTAACTTTAACTATCTTATTATTCATAAAAGACTTAAATAAGTTAATATAAAATTACCATCAGTTCTTTTTGGTGGAAAAGAACTATTATTATAATACTCTTGATTACTTTTCTACATTTTGAAATATTTCTCAAATAATTTTTGGTAAGGGAAAAAGTTGTATATATCTGTAAAAATCATTCAACCTCATTATTTAAATTTTGTGGCAGTATTTTATAAGCAAAGTTTTCATCAATATGGAAATAATCATTTTGAATTAAGATTTATACTACTCTTCTTCCCTAGGTTTATATACAATATTCATGTATGAGTATGTTCATGTGTGTCTGTATGTTTATGTATATGATTTTGTTTGTTGTTTTTATTAACCAGACTAAAATCAGTTTGAAAGATGGACTGCTTGTTCACGTTCATGTAGTTATCCCTAGAACAGTACTGTTCAATAGAAATATAGTATGAGCCAGAAACGTGAGTACATTTTACATTTTCTTTTTTTCTTATAATCTTCCTTTTCAAAATACAAAAAAATAAGGGTTTATTTACTTATTTTTGATCCATCTTTTTTTTTATACATACATGACAATAGTGGAATGCATTACACTCATTATTACCCATTTACAGCACAGTTTTTCATAACTCTATATAAAGTATGTTCACACCAAATTATGCCATTATACATGAACTCTCTTTTTTGCATTACAATTCTTAATACACATATATACCACAATTTTTCATATCTCTGTATATAAGGTATGTTGATACCAAATTCAAATCTTCATACATGTATTTTGTATAATGATGACTATCACATTAATGTAATTTTACATTTAATAATAGCCACACTAAAGAAAGTAAAATAACAGATGAAATTAACTTCAATTATGTTTATCCCAGTGTATCTAAAATATTATCATTTCAACATATACTCAATATAAAGTTTATTATTGAGAATTTTTTTTTTTTGCAGTGTCCAAAGTGTCTGTTTTTTTGAATTTAGAACATTTCTCAGCTTGACCCAGCCTGGGAATTGAACCCAGGGGTACTTTAACACAAAGCCACAGCCCTTTTTTATTTTTATTTTGAAACAAGAGTCTTGCTAAGTTGCTGAGGTCATCACTAAATTGTTGAGACTGGACTTGAACTTGGTATTTCTTCTGCCTCAACCTCCCAAGTCTTTGGGATTACAGGCATGTGCCACCTTATCCAGTTCTATCATTCTTTTTTTTTCCTTCCTTTTTCTTTCTTTCCCAATACTAAAGATTAAACCCAGGAATGCTCTGCTACTTAGCTACACCCGAGGCTGCTTTTAATTTCTTATGTCAAGACAGAGTCTCAACAAGTTGCTGAGTCTAGCCTCAAACTTGTCATCCTTCTGTCTCAACCTCTATAGTCACTGGGATTATAGGCATGTGCCCCTCCCATTGGCCTAGCCATATTTCAGTTTCTCAATAATTACAAGTTGCTAATGGATACTGAATTAGACAGAAATATCCTTCCATTCATTATCTATTCAGAAAGTATTTTATAGTAATTGAGTGAATAAATTTCAATAAGCCTTTAGAACATTATGTGATACTATTGGAGAAAGATTGATTAACCTGGGAAGATAGGTACAAAAGCAATTATGAATATAGTGTGTGTGTGTGTGTGTGTGTGTGTGTGTGAGAGAGAGAGAGAGAGAGAGAGAGAAATTGAGATTTGAAATCAAGCAGGAGATCAAGATTTCTGAGAGGGCCAAAATATTGCTCAGTATACATGCTGGTAGATGTTTGTAATACCAGGAGGATTTTGAGTTTGAGGCCAGCTTGGGTAACTTAGACCCTGTCTCAGAAATAAAAATAAATAAAAAAGGGGGTGAGGGAGGAAGAGCCACAACCAAGGGAAATGGACTGTGTTTAGAAACTGGAAAAGAAAGGAAGCAGATGATCCACTAGAGCCTCCAGACAGGAATGCACCACTGCCAAAACCTTGATTTGAACCCAGTGAGATCTGTGTTGGATTTCTGACCTTGAAAACAACCTTTTGGATCATCTCCTGCACTCTGTCATGATGTACTTCTCCCTACCTGTTGATTCTACTGTGTGTCAGACCCAACAAAAAGACATTACCTTTCTCAGCATCTTTTCCCACATTTGGCCCAAGGTAACTACTAAGACTGATAGAGTTATTATGGGATTGTCTGGCTAGAAGCTGGGATTTCTAAAACAACTATGGTAGAAGGAACAGCGACCCAAGATCCCTTTGCTTGGCTCTTCTTCTTGCCTTTCATTTACTTCTGTCACCTACTGCCAATCCCACACCCAAAATAGTGGCAGAGACATCAGCATCTGTATGATTCAAAACCGCTTTGGGATCTCCCCTAGTCCTACAGAGTTGGGAAGCAGAAACTGTTTGCTTATTTGTTTGATGTTGCTTTTTCTTGAAACCTCCAGAAAACAGAACACCACCATCAGCAGCATCTCTCCCACCGTGTTCAAAACTGAAAGATGAAGGGGACAGACAGAATCACAGAAAGTAGAAAAGACAAATGAAGATCTGATCAACTGAACAACCTCCCCCCTGGGCCATCCACGTTGGCCAGGCCCTGAAACAGAGGAAATTCCACTAGGAACGAGTCTGGGAGATTTAGGGTTAACTGAATTGTGCAGCAAACCATTATTTAAAAAAAGAAAATATGAAATTTCCACACACATACCCACACCTACACACACACCCCTCCTACTTAATGGTCCTTCTCTTATGGCTTCATCTAGGAAGAAGTATAAAAGTATCACAATTTAGGCTGGGGATGTGGCTCAAGTGCGCCTGGTATGTGCGGGGCACTGAGTTCGATCCTCAGCACCACATAAAAATAAAATAAAGATGTTGTGTCCACCGAAAACTAAAAAAAAAAAAAAATATTAAAAAATTCTCTCTATTTAAAAAAAGAAGCATCACCATTAACTCATCTTTCCCCCTTTCCTCCTTTTATGAGGATATTAACTTAGTCTGAATACTGGCCTAATGTTAGCTAAAAACAGTTTAGAGGGTTAAATTTTTCATTGTTGAGTGTTATATTTAGTGAATACACATTAAAAATCACAGAAAGAAAGGCCGAGAAATAGTCCCGGGAAATAGTCCAGCAGGAAGGAACGACCACACAGTACCTTCATTTAGGATTACACAAGTTAGGCTGCTTTTTAATTTTGTCATTGAGGATAATTATTTATCATTGAAAATAACTTTTGCTATGAAGAAAATATGATGCATTAATCATTGAAAAGAGTGACTATAAAGACAAAGATTTATAATATTTTGGTTTTTATTCTATTCGTAGATATGTTTTTTAAAGTATGTGTATATCTTTGATATAACTAATGTGAAGAACAAAAGACTTTTCTATGACATTTTATTTGATCTACCTAATACTCAGAAAAATGTGTAATTTTATTATAATTATATTTTGAGGATTTTGTGCATTTTGACTTTGTATTATTCATCCTGAAAAGGTACATGTCTTTTTATAAAATCTACCTAATTTATTTTATGCTTTTAGTATAAGAAATGCTTCTTTGTATCATTTAAGCATTTTTGCCTTAAAATCTGCCTTGATGTTAATGCTTTAACTTTTGCTGTTTTTCTTTGTTTTTGCCTAATAAACCTCAGGTCATTCATTCATTCCTATTTAACCTCAGTCATCTTGTTTTGGTTGTTTCTTTAATAAACAGCAGATAGATTGCTTCTTGTTATTGTTTTATTGACTCCAATCCAAGAATCTTTTTTTTTTTTTTTTAATTTTGTAAAGAAGTTTAATCTTTTCCTTTCTGATTACTAATTGAGAAAGTTCAGTACCCACAGTGGCCCAGAACATATTAATGACTTTATAAGTTATTTAACGTCTATAGTCCTTAGTTTTCTTATCTATTAAAAATAGTGATTGTTAATAATATTGTGAAGATTAATTAATGGGATATCCTGGACATTAGTGACTCCATTTTGGTTCTGGAACAACATCTTTGCCTGGGACGGGGTCCTGAGCTGCCAAGAAAAAGAAACTTGGGATGCCCTGTTTCCATGTCCCGCCCTCACCCAAGGTTACTAAATACAGGAATTAACTTTACCAGACCACCTATACCCAAGGTCAATTCTAGCTTATTACACTCAAGGCCATTTCCAGCTTGCTCTTTTTCCTTGGTAAAAAAAAGATATAAAAACCCGATTCAAATAACTCTGGCTGTTGTACCACTCTATGGACAACCTGGCATGTTTTACCTGTCAATAAACTTTTTTTCTAAACATGAACTCTGTCTCCAGAGATTCTTTGAGCATTCTGTCCTAACATTATGTGACTCAGATGGGGGACATTTCACCATCGACCCTGCTCTCCCTCTAGGGATCTGACATGCTTTGGTGAACCCTCAATCAAAATGGAACATTCAAATCTCTCAAGGAATCTTCCTTTTTAATTGGAGCACCTCAGCCATTCATTGAATATGGGCCAACTGATCCCCAGATGGACTATCCCCTGGTGAGTCTCCCCCTGGGTATGGAGTCTAATTTTTTTGTTTGTTTGTTTTGTTTTTTCTCTCTCTCCTCTCTCTTGGCACCAAGTATAGACCTCCATGTCGGCTATCCCTCTGGAACCCTCTTCCACTGGGGTTAGTCTGGAACTCCCAGCAATGGAGTGATGACCCTCCCTGGGCTTCTTCCTCTAATTTCTACTGGGAGCCTGAGACTCAAAGACACTTGCCTCTTTGCCTTCTCTAGTAAACTCACCATGGGAATAAGTCCATTCAATACCTGTCCCACTTCTCTTTGGGATGTTTATTAACTCAGCTTAGGCCTCTCCATTTGGCCCTGGACAAGAAGGTACAAAACTCATTTTTCTCTCCAATCAAGCAAGGCGTCAACATGATTTAGACAATGGCGCTAATTGGCTGACTAACCATTCTTGGGGACTTACATAACTTCTGTGAGCGCTCCAGAAAATGGAGGGAACTTATCTATATTCAGTCCTTTTCGTTCTTTTGCTCCAAATCCTCTCTCTGCTCTTCCTGTTCACCTGCTCAACTCTTCCTGGCCACTAAACCCTCTATGGACCATTCTTAACTCCATGATCCCAAGGCTTCCCACATTTTGATCCAGCAAATGAGTCTCCTCCCTACTTGTCATCCCAGCTCATGCCCCACATCTACCCCCAGCACCTCCGGCACCCCATAGCTCTCCCAATCTGGACCTTCCTAGTTCTCCACATACCTGCTCTCATGGACAGTCTCCCAATCTTCTCAGCCTGCTCCTGTTCCCCCCTTGCTCTCCCAATGATATCACTCTTCTTTACTCCCTCTGGATCTTCTGATTTCACTATACTTAACATTGACCACCTGTACCATACTCTCAACCTTACTTACAAACTCCTTAACCAAACATATCTGAAACAAAATAAAACCATCTGCTGACTATGCTTCTCACTACTAAAAATGACTAGCTGTGCTGGATCATTACCTGTGCACCTTATGGCCTGATGCAAGCACTTCCTTACACACATACAGCCACTTAATCCCTACTTTCAGACTCTCATAATACCTACAAATATCAGGCTAACCTCTTGTTCTACAAAGACTCCACCAATCGCTGGACCTCTCCTCACACACCTAGATCTCACCAAGGCCTCAACCCTTTGCTTTTCAACAATGTCCAAAACCCCAAGCAGACTTCTCAGAACCCTTAGGTTCTCTGGGCCTCCTCACTTCTCTGTCTCTCCATACTTCCTAAATGCTGGGATGTCCCCAACTAGGAGAGAACCCCCTCCTCCTCTATGGCCTTTATTTACATATATATATATATATATATATATATATATATATATATATATANNAAAAAAAAAAAAAAAAAAAAAAAAAAAAGATGTCTCTTTAACTTTAGAGCTTTTTTCTCTCTTTTTCTTTCTCTCTTTTTCCTCTTTCTCTCATGTTGCTTTACTAAAATAATTCATGGCCATATCATTTTTTTCTAGGACTCTTGTTTTTAAAATTCTGAGCTCATGAGTTTTATTCTGTGCACCTAAGTTAAAATTTCTGATAAGACCTATTTTATCCAACTACAAAAGTTTTTTTTTTAATTTTTTTTTTTTAAGGAGAGAGAGAGAGAATTTTTTAATATTTATTTTTTAGTTTTCGGTGGACATAACATCTTTATTTTACTTTTATGTGGTGCTGAGGACCGAACCCAGCGCCCCGCGAATGCCAGGAGAGCATGTTACCGCTTGAGCCACATCCTTAGCCCTAAAAGTTTTTTTACACTGTGCTTTATTCAGAGGAAAATTTACAAGGGTTAACTTTTAATAAGTTTTAAAACTTATAAGGCCTTTACTTATTTGTTCTGAGTACTGTCTTGTTTACACATGTATATCAGAATCAACATATAAAGTGCTCAAAATTCAAAAATATTGATCCAAATACCTTTGATTCATATGATTCAAAACTTCAATTTAAATTGGGTAAACAAAGATAATGAAGCCATTAAAATCACTAATCCACATTGTTTTTCCAGATGATCAGATAATGGGAAATGTCCTTTTCTATTAAATATTTTAAGTACAATGTCCATTGCTTCTAATGTTCATTGCTGCTTCTAGGATTTTTCTTCAACAGAAAAAAATGACTTATAATGTTAATTAAACTTGGTTTTCATGGGTAACCTAAATTAAAAATAAGTAAATCAATTTTAACGTAAATTGGATACGTACTCAGCAAACTTCACAAACCAGGGAAAAGACCTGAGCTGGGTTTTGAATTTTGTGTTCCTCCCGGGTCTTTTGTTAGCACAGTCAGTTATTTCAACTTTGGTGTACTGACATGAAGTAAAAATCTAAAACATTGGTTCACTCTTATCTATGAAGATAATTTCATTATATATGCATTTGTTTGGTCTCATTACTTAGTGAAACTAAGTCTTAAAGAATTTAGTGTTTGCACCTGTTTTAAAGTCTTAAATGATTAATTTATAACTGGCTAAACAAATAGTTGTCATTTAGATTATAATGGTATAGGTATAGTTGACACCAAAAACATAAGTGACTAGGTATATGTATACATCTGATTACTATATCCATCTAAGCCTTATATAAGTGTTATATAAAATTTATAAAATTAAAGTTTATGTAAATTTACTAGCAAGATATCCAGTAAGTGCTCTCTTTTGTGTATAGTCATACAAAGGCCACATTGTTATTTAAAGATCTGTCTTATATTTGTTTACTTAGACTTAAGTCAATTTCTGATCATTAACACTGTTTCCTAAATGTGTAAGAGATTTAAGGCTATTCTTTAATTTTGTTAACCCATGCAGACCCATAATTATTGTTACTGTACACCCTGAATCCTAAATTGTAAGTCTCAGATTTATATAGAAATAACAAATTAAGTTGATATTTATTCATGTTATTTAATGTTTTATAGCTAGATAATGTTTCATAATATCCTGTATCCAAACCTGGCCTAACAGGGGAAAATAGGGTTAAAAAGCCATAGGCAACAATTATTTAATGTTAGATAGCTAGATAAAGTAAGCTGTTGTCAGTAAGTTATATATACAATTTTGTGTTACTCTTCATACTGAAATTGGAATTTAAATGCATTTTTAAAAGATAATGAGAATCTAATCCATTTAAAGGTAATATTGTGAAACATAAAAACATTTTGTCACTTATCTACACAAAAGAAAAGCTAAAAGCTCTCAGCATTTCTCTGACCAAACCATATGGAAACTTTGGAGACTGATAGAGTTTGGACCTCTAACCTTGAGCATTGAGGAATAACAAAATATTTTACCATGTATGTTAGGACTCCAGAATGGTAGAGTAAGGACCCCCCCCCAAAAAAAAAATAATGATCTCATCCATGAAAACAATGACAAAATTTACTAAGTAAACTTTTTTAGAACTCTTGAAATTAGCCAGCCTTGTAATAATCCAAAAAGTAGTTGTTCTATAAAAGAGCTAAATGTTGCTTAGAACATCAAGCTGTGTGGCATTTTAATTTGCTCTATTTTCATTCTCACTGGCTAAATGGTTGCTACGAAATCCAGCAGTCTAAAACTGCAGAGGGCAGATACATTTTGGAATTTTTAAAAAATCCCCATCATCAGTTTGATGGCACTACTGATCTTTCTGGCAGCTCCTTGAAATAGCTCCATTTTCATGGGTTATGGATTATGTGACCTATTCAAAATTTACTTGTTGGGAAAAATCTTGTCTTCAAAATGTTTGCTGAAAATAGTCAGCAATGATAGTTTTATATGGCAGCTGCCTGAGGAGGCGGTACTAGTTGCAGCATATAAGAATAAAAACTTTAACAGAAGACCTGAACTGTGAAATTGCTGAGTCAAAACCACAGAAATTCTTAAGGAACTCTAAAAAAGCCACATGTCATGAACAGGATTTTGTGCACATGAAGAATAAGCTATTCAGTAAATGAATATCAGTAAATAAAAATAAAAAAAAATATTTCCTTGACTAATTCTGCAAATTCTTCAATCCCTATTATATGTAGCTCCTGCTGTTAGCTTTGTGTTTAGCTAATGGTTAAATGAAGATTTCTATATATCATGCATATCAACCTCCAGTAATCTACACTTCAGTTATGAACCTATTAATAGTTTAATCCATTGATGAGGTCAGAGCTTTCATGATTCAATCACTTACCAAGAGCTCACTTCTGAACCTTTGCTGCACTGGGGACCAAGGCTTCAACACATGAGCCATTGGGGGACGTTACAGATTCAAACCATAGCACTATGTCTAAACAATGAAAAGAAAATTGCCGGGCTCCATCCAGACTTGTTTACAGACTCTAACAGAAAATATGAGACTGGACCAGGCATAGTGGCGCATGCCTGTAATCACAGCAGCTTGGGAAGCTGAAACAAGAGGATCTTGAGTTCAAAGCCAGCCTCAGCAAAGATGAGGTGCTAAGCACTCAGTGAGACCTTGTCTCTAAAAAAGATACAAAATAGGGTTGGAGATGTGGCTCAGTGGTTGAGTGCCCCTGAGTGCAATTGAAAAGACTTATTGAACCAAGTACAACTTAGGGAATGGAGAAGTACAGTGTCAAATGAAAGATTAACTATAGAAGTTCAACAACAGAGTAGGCCTTACACAAGAAGAATCAGTGAATTTTAATATTGGTCAATTGACATTATCCAGACTATGGAATAGAAAAGGTAAAAAAATGAAGAAAAATAACCAGAGTCTCAAATGTGTAGAACATTATCACACCTTACCAGCATACATATAACAAGAATTCCAGAGGAAAAGGAGAAAGGACAAAAGGGAGAAGAATATTTGAAAATAAATGTCTGAAAGTTTCTCAGATTTGGTGAAAACATTAATCTACACATCTGAGAAACTCATTGAACTCTAATTAGGATGAACTCAGGTATTAACAGATATACATAATAAAAGTGTCAAAAGCAAAAATCAATAAGAAAATCTTAGAAGCAGACAAGAATGAAATGACTCATCATGTACAAAGAAGTCTTTTAAGAGTGGCACATAAATATGGAGGCCAACAATTAATAGTTGGACACTTTCAAAGTAATGAATGAAAACCATTATCAACCAAAAAGTTTATATTTTGCATAATTCTTGAAAGAATAAGAAAATATTTTTTACAATTTTCAAGTATATAGGCATCTTAAAAAGGCAGAGCATTGTTTTGCATACTGTAATATCACTATTATGATTGTCTGATGGAGTTGAAAATGTGTCCCATCAGATTGTTTTTACCCAGATCTGTTCTTGGCTTAATAATCTTTGGGATCATATAAATATACATATAAATATTTAAAGCCTTTCTCTTTATTTGATCTATTTATTTCCCTACAAAATAAGTACTTTTGAGATTTTTATTATAAAATAAGGAATTTAGGAAATTTATGTTTGCTAATGAATAGGATTTAGATGAGATTTTGAACTCTAAGTTAATGTTGTAATGTGTTCAGAATTTTGAGGACTGTAAGATGGTGTAAACATTGAGTGACATGAATTTTAGGAGGACAGAGGATAGTCTTTGACAGAATAATCATTTTTAAAGGTTTTCACATCTTAATTCCTGGAACTATTAGTATGTTAGTTACATGTTAAATGGGAACTAAGGTTGCAGATGGACTTAAAATCTTTTTTTCCTCCTTTTTTATTTGTTCTTTTAGTTTTATGTGAATATAGATATATTTTGACATGCCATAGTATGATATTATGTCCCATTCTTGTCGTTATACATGATGTGGAGTTATAATGGTCGTGTATTTATATAATAACTTAGAAAAGTTATGTCTGATTCATTGTACTGTCTCTTCCATTCCCATTACCCCATCCATTCTCCCCATTTCCCTTGTCCAATCTGGTGAACCTCTATTCCCCAACCCTGCCTATTGTGAGTCAGCATCTGCACATCATAGAGAACATTCTGCCTTTGGTTTCTGGGATTGGTTTATTTCACTTAGCGTGATAGCTCCCACTTCTATCCCTTTACTGGCAAATGCATTAATTTCATTCTCCTTTATGGCTGATATTCCATTGTGCATATGTACCACATTTTCTTTATCCATTCATCTATTGAAGTGAACCTAGGTTAGTTCCACAGCTTAGCTATTGTGAATTGAGCTGTTATGAACAGTGAGATATAGTGCTGATTTAAGTTCTTCCGGTATATGCCAAGGAGTAAGATTACTTGGTCAAATGGTGGTTCCTTTCCAAGTTTTCTAAATAATCTACATACTACTTTCCAGAGTATTTGCATTAATTTGCAGTCCCACCAGCAAAGTATGAGTATACCGTCTTCCCCACATCCTTGGCAACATTTACTGTTACATGTATTCTTTATTTTTTCTTATTTTATTAGTTGTTGATAGACCTTTATTTATTTATATGTGGTGCTGAGAATCGAACCCAGTGCTTTACACATGCTAGGCAAGCACTTTGCCACTTAGCCACAACCCCAGCCCCATTACTTGTATTCTTTTTTTTTTTTTAAAGAGAGAGAGAGAATTTTTAATATGCCAGGCGAGCGTGCTACCGCTTGAGCCACATCCCCAGCCCCCCTTACTTGTATTCTTCAAAATTGCCATTCTGACTGGAGTGAGATGAAATCTCAGTGTAGTTTTAATTTGCATTGCTCTAATTGCTAGTGATGTTGAACATGTTTTCATATATTTGTTGAATATTCATATTTCTTCTTCTGTGAAGTATCTGTTCAGTTCCTTTGCTCATTTATTGTTATTTGTTTTTTTTTTTTGATATTAAGTTTTTTGAGTTCTTTATATATCTTGGAGACTAATGCTCAATCTGGGTTGCATGTGACAAAGATTTTCTCCTGTTCTATGGCTTCTCTGGACTTAAAATCTTTAATCAGCTGACCTTAAAATAGAGGTTACCTATAAAGATATAGGGAATATCAGTGGAGCTATAGAAGGAAATTGAGAGGGAAGGGGGAGGGATAGGAAAAGGAAGAAAATGTAGAATGAATTTAGCAAAATTATACTATGTGCATGTATAAATACACCACAGTGAATTCCACCTTTATGTATATCTATAAAGCACAAATTAAAAATTAGTGAATGAAAGGAAGACTAGTAGAGTACAGCAAGGCAAATGGGAGTGGAGAGAGGAGAGGGAAAAGTGGAACATGAGACTGAAATAAAGTAAAATTCCATGAATGTATGATTAGGTCATAATCTAGAACTATAATGTACTAATAAAAGCATAAAAAAGAAAAAAATAGATATTACACGGGATAGCAAGATAGGTTTAATGTCATCCCAAATTTCCTAAAAAGTGGAAGAGCCAGAAATTAATGATGTTATGTCAAAAGAATTTGACCTGATATTGCTGCCTTTGAGTATGGAGAAAGGAGTCTATAATCTGAGGACTGTGGGCAGTTTCTGTAAGTTAAGAAGGAAAGGAAACATTTTCCTCTAGAGACTTCAAAAAAAGAACACAGTGTGTTCACAGAATTCAGTGTGTTTCTCTGACACATTGAATTGAGCCCAATGAGATCAATGTCAGTGAGTGCTGGACCATGGAGCTCTAGTAATATGGAGCTATATTACTAGATATTAAGTGTATATTGCCCTTCCTTTTCTTTCCTCCTTATCCCTCATTAAGACTATAAGAACCATTGTGTCAATCTAAATAACATTCAGAGAGAGTCTCCCATGATTAATAAGTCTATTTAGGAATAACAGAGCATTTCAGTGGAAATATATGTCGTAGTAAGCTATAGATGTATTCAAGGATATTTAGGCAAGGAAAAATTTTTATTAGGCCTCCTTACCCACCCACCCCCCCCCAAAAAAAAAAGAAAGAAAAAAGCAAAAAGGTGAGAAATTTACAAAAGCTACTTGCATATAAAGTTTATTTGTGTTGGAGATCAGTGGTGTGGCTGGAGTGTGTGTCTCACTGGTGGAAGTGTCATTGCAGGCAGGTAGAATGGTACCTAGGATAGTGGAACATGCTTCCAAGTCCAGTTCCCTGGAGAACTGAGACAGGAGGATTTAAAATTTGAGGCCAGCCTGAGCAACTTAGCAAGACCATATCTCAAAATAAAAAATAAAAAGTGCTGGATATAGGTCAGTGGTAGGGAGTCTCTAGGTTCAATCTCCAGTACTACTATATAAATAAATAGTAGGATGGTGATTACTAGAGGGTGGGGGCATTAAAATGTTGGACGAAGGTAAGTTGATGAGAGAATCTTGTATACACTCATTGAAATCTCACACTAAGCACCATTTTCATTTTGATACACACTAATGAGAAAAATATAACATTTCCAAAAAGATAGTCATAGAAATTGCTTATTTTGTAGTAGATGTTAGAGTCTGTAAACAAGTCAGGATGGCGCCTGGCAAATGTTAGAGTCTGTAAACAAGTCTGGATGGCGCCTGGCATTTTGCCAGAGGGAGTGGTTTGTGAAGTAACGCCAGCGAGCCAGTAAGTGTGGAGATTTCTTATTGGTTGACTGCTGTATCTAGTTTATGTTAATTAAGATAGGCTGTGTGGAATGTATAAATACCCCTCCTGTCCTACAATAAACGGCTCCCTCTCCTGCTGTATCAATCTACACAAATTGTTCGTCACCCCGGTTATTTTGCTGCAGCTGGACTGCGGCAGTAGATATAATAGTGGCAAGATATTTCTTCTATTTCAACAAATATAAAAAGGAATAAGTAATATGATTATATTTTTAAAAACATTGGAAAGGTGTGGAATCAAATGAGCCTATATAAATTAAAATTTTAAGACAGAAGAACTCTTCCTTGTTGAGTTATTAATCTTTTTTTTTTCTTTGGGTGCAGCAGAGAGACTCTACTAGGTATAAATAAGCAAATAAATGAATAAACAGAATTTTTAAAAGCTTCTGTATGGGCTGGTATGAAAATTGGAATGGAGAGAAGAAAAAGGTAAATATCCAATTTTTCCTAAGGTGCACAAGATAAGGTGGCATAAGAATCTTGGAACTATACCAGAAAGGCTGAGTAAAGAGTTCCCTAAATCTTACAATGTTTGTGACTCAAAGTCCTATTACTAGAAAGGTCATGAAAGCAAATAAACTAGAAACACAAATCAAGATGTATTCTTGAAATATTTGTCAGTTGTCTACTTATATCCCTGAACCTGCTAAATACACGATTGGATTACAGTAATTAACTCTTTGCAATTTGGTGTTCAGTGTAGTTTTTCAACAGAATAATGTAAGTCAGAAAATAATATGATGATATCTTTAAAGTAGTCAAAGTAAATGGGAAACCTCTCAAAAATGAAGAATAGAGGGATTAGCAGAATATGATAGCATCAGTTGCAGGATGGATTTTGGGTCTTTCTAAATCACCACATGGATACAGGGCAGTGGGAGAACTCCAAGAATGGTAGCATGAATTTGTTGAAAAGCCTGGTATACTAATGTAGAACTACAACTTATTGGTGACTCAGTGCAAGGGACCTGTATAATAAGACCTTAAGGAGTTAAAGCGGTTTATTCTCATTATTTTATTTTATTTATTCTTTTTGTACTGGGGAGTGAACTCAGGGTCACTTGGCCACTGAGCCACATCCCCAGCCCTATTTTGTATTTTATTTAGAGACAGGGTCTCACTGAGTTGCTTAGCACCTTGCTTTTGCTGAAGCTGGCTTTGAACTCATGATTCTCCTGCTTCAGCCTCCGGAGCCACTGGGAGTACAGGCATGCACCATAGGTGGCACTGGGCTTAAGGCTGTTTATTCTCTATTAGTTTTTAAAACAGAACCAAGAATTCTCCTTCCAGGTCATGGCACAAATTTGAGGAAGACTGCTTGGAGTGGAATCAAAATTGAATGCCAGAATGACAGAACAGAGGAAGAAGATGGTCCAGACAAAAGTGTTAGAGGTGGGGAATTCCAAATAATAATACTAAACTGTCAGTTTTTCAGTAATAGAAAAATAATGGAAGAAACTAAATAATAAAGTTACAAAAATTTTCTAAATCAATGCTCACAGTTCAGGAACACTAATTTTATATTAAAATGAGATACTCAAACTCTCAAGGTCAAATCCCATATGAAGTTACTATGAAGGAAAAAATGGATAAGAAACAAAATATGTCTATAGAGTAATAGAAATAAAATATACTTGAGAAATGGAAAAAAATAAATAAAACTTGAATATAATACTTAAAATTGGCTAAAAAATAACAAATTCAAGACACAAAATACAACAAAAATCAGAATCCATACTAAAAAATTAAGTAGCATAACTTAACAACTGAAAATAATATACAAAAAAAGAAGGGAATATGGCAGAGCTGAGTTTGGTGATCCCTGAAAGAACAACTCATCAGAGAGGTGGATGACAGAATAAATTCTTTAATATTAGTCTGAGACTCATAAAGACTTGAAGTTTGGTTACTGGAGCAGAAAATAAAGACAGAGTTCCTTAATCCCAAACCCAGGTTGGGGTAAGGGAGGGAGAGGCAACAGAGAGAAAGAGGGAAAGGAAAAGCACACAAGCTTATGCCTTGAACAGGTAGAAAGAAAAGCAGACCAAATTAAAATGCAACAGGAACAGTAGGGTCATTGAAGATCAGTTTAACCCAAATTTGGCAGAAAGCCATGCTGTATATGGAATCATTTTGTAGAGCCCACAATTGGCCAGCTGCTCTAGAAGAAATTAAATCAATATAGGATCTCTCTGCCTCCAGATAGCACCAAATTAAACCAGAGGAATTACCCCTGTTGTGGGATATCTCAATAATATTTTTAGAAGGAACTGGTAGAGGGATTGCTATTAGCCAAAATTTGCTAAAATCCTCTCACCCTCACTATGAACAAGGGTAATGGGGTGGAACAGACCTGTCCTTGGAAGTGCTAGCCTAACCCAGTACTCCATACAACATCTATAGGAGTCCAAGCAGAGATAGAAAAGAATCCCATGATTCATGGCCACAGGAAACAAGAGCTCAGATCCAGACAGAAAGGCAATCTCTCTCTAGGGCAGCAAGGAGGGATGGCAACTGGATTCATGTCCATAGCCAACAGGAATTTGTTTATGGGCAGGATGGCTATATCTGTCGGGCAATGGATGGGGTCATTGCCTATGATTCATGGAAGTAGCCAATGGGAGCTTTGACAGGCATGATGTTATCTCTTTTCCAGTCAGCAGAGGGGAATAGCACCCAAGGTTCACAATCTTGTGCAGTGGAAAATAGAACCCAGGTGAACCAGCTGAATCCTGATGAATATAGATGGAAAAATTCTTAATGAATTATTGGCAAACTGCATTCAAAAATACAGTGAGAGTATAGTGGGCCATGATCAAGTGAGTTTCCTCCCAGGGATGCAAGTCTTGTTCAACATATGCAAATCAATAAATGTAATTCACCACATAAATAGAGTTAAAGGCAAGAATCTATTGATAAATCAATAGATAAATGAAGAAAAAGCATTTGACAAAGAATAGCACCCATTTATGTTTAGAACACTAGAGAAACTAGGGATAGTAGGAACTTACCTCAACATTGTAAAAACTATATATGCCAAACCCAATGCCAACATCATAGTTAACAGAGAAAAATGAAAAACTTTCCTCTAAAAACAGGAACAAGACAAGGATGCCCATTCTCACCACTCATATTTAACATAATCCTTGAAACACTAGCCAGAGAAATAAGGCAAGAGAAGAAAATTAAAGGGGTACTAATAGGAAATGAAAAGGTGAAATTTTATCTGTTTGCTGATGACATGATCCTATATTTAGAAGATGAAAAAGTTCCACCAGAAGAATTCTAGAGCTGACACAAATTTTGTAAAGTAGCAGGACACAAGTTCAAAATACATAAATCAATTCCTTTCCTATACTCCAATAATAAATCTGCTGAAAAAGATATTAGGAAAATTGTCCCATTTATAAAAACCAAAAAGAAAAAACCTTTGGGAACTAATCAGGGGAAGTGAAGGATCTCTATAATAAAAATTATACAACATTGAAGAAAGACGTTTAAGAAAACCTTAGAATATGGAAAGGGCTATGTTCTTGCATTAAGAGAATTGATATTATCAAAATGACCATACTGCCAGAAGTGTTATACAGATTCAATGCAATCCTCAGCAAAATACTAATGACATTCTTCACAGTACTAGAAAAAAATTGTTCTAAAATTCATTTGGAAAAACAAGAAACCCTAGACAAAGCAATACTGAGAATAGCAATGCTTGGAGGCATCACAATACCAGACTTTAAATTATACTACAAAGCTATATTAACAAAAATGGCATGGTACTGGCATCAAAAACAGACCTGAAGACCAGTTGAGCAGAAGAGAAGACACAGAAACCCACATAGATATTTTCAAATACATACATTGGAGAAAATATAGCCTTTTAAACAAATGGTGCTGGGAAAATTGGAAATTTTATGTCTATACATAAAAAAATGAAAAATGATCTCATTCTGCACAAAATCAATACAAAGTGGATCAAAGACCTAGAATTTAAACTAGAAACTTCAGAAACTTAGACCTAGAAACTTCAACTGCTAGAAGAAAATGTAGCTTCAACATTCCAACACATTGGCACATGCATCAGCTGCTTCAACAAGACTCCTAAAGCACAAGAAATTAAACCAACAATCAGTAAATGGGATGGCATTGAATTAAGAAGCTTCTGCACAGCAAAGGAAACCAGCCTGAAGAGAAAGCCTATAGAATGGGAGAAGATATTTACCACCTATTAGGGGATTAATATCCACAATATATAAAGAATTCAAAAACTTAACACCAAAAAACCCAAATAATCTAATCTTTTATATATAAAAGAACTGAAGAGACACTTCTCAATGAAATACAAACAGCCAATAATTGTATAAAAATGTTTAATATCTCTAGCAATCAGAGAAATCCAAATCAAACTAATTGACACTTCATCTCATTCTAGTCAGAAAAGCAATTATTAAAACTTATAAATAATAATAAATGTTGATAAATATGTGGGGAAAGTGGTATACTCATACATTGTTGGTGGGGCTGAAAATTAGCACAACCACTCTGGAAAGCAGTATGGATATTTCTCAGAAAACTAGGAATGGAATCAGCATGTGACCCAGCTATCCTACTCCTCGGTGTATATCCAAGTGATCTAAACTCAGCATACTACAGTGATGTAGCCACATCAATATATATAGTGGAACAAGTATAGGTGCCCATCAACAGATAAATGAATAAAGAAAATGTGGTATACATACACAATGGAGTATTACTAAGCCACACAGAAGAATGAAATTATAGGATTTGATGGTAAATGGATGGAACTAGAGAACTTAATGCTAAGTGAAATAAACCAGACTCAAAGCCAAAGGCTGAATGTTTCTTTCTTATATGTGATAGCTAGATAAAGATAATGGGAAAATAAAAAGGAAAAAGGAAAAAAAAGTGGGTGTGTGGAGAGGGAATCCCATGAAAATTGGAGACACATTAGTGTAGTAGAGGAAGAGGATTGAGAGAGAGGGAGGATAGGCAAAGGGAGAAACTTGGAATGAATCAGACCAAACTTTCCAGTGTCCTAATATGAATAAACCACAGTGAATTTTCATCTTTTTATATACCCATAATATACTACTTTAAAAAAACATAAATAAATAGAAGAAAGATCAGTAGAGTAGAGAAAAGGAAACAGGGAGAGGGAAGAGGAGAGAGAAAAGGGAAGTATTTGGGGCTGAAATGGAGCAGATTATATTTCCTGCTTGTATTATTATGCCAAAAATGAACCAAATATTATGTGTAACTATAATGCACTAGTAAAAATATGCCAATTTGATAGAAGAGAATTTTTTAAAAAGATACTTAATGAGAGGTGTTGTTGTGACTTAATGATATAATGCTTTCCTAGCCTGCGTAAAATCCTGAGTTCAGTCCCTAGCACCTCAAAAAAGCCCAAAATAACAACAATAACAAAATACATTAAAGATAAGGAATTCATAAGCAAATAAGCACAACCAATAATGCCTGTATAGAAATAGAAGGTGATAAGATGCAATTAAAATATCAGAAAGGAATGAAAAGATTCAAAGGATTTTGAGATTGAACGTTTAAAGTTAAGCACTATGTTCCTGGAGATTAAAACCCAAACGGGGGAATAGAAGTAAAGCTAAAAACTATAATCCCAGAAAAATTCCCTATGTCAGAAAGGGGGAAGGGATTGTAAGCACCTTGAAAGAGCAGATTGTCTACCTATGAGTAGTGATTCATAATAACGAGTGCCAAAAATTAGTCAAGTAAATGTTGCTCACTTCATCTATAGCAAGAGAAATTGTGCTGTGCATGGTGGCACATAACTGTTATCCCAGTAACTCTGGAGGCTGTGGCAGGAGGATCACAGGTTGGAAGTCCGTCTCAGCAATTTATCGAGGCACTAAGCAACTTAAGAGAATCCTGTATCAAAAAAGGGGGTTGCTGGGGTTGTTAGCTTAGTGGGAGAGCACCCCTGGGTTCTATCTCTATTTCCACAAAGAGATACAGAGGGAGAAGGGGGGTTGGGGAAAGAGAGAGAGGAAGGGAGAGAGAGAAATTGTAACCACATTAATTTGATTTGCACCTATGTGATTAAAAACAATTTTTAAATCTTATAGTTTTATTAGGTAGGATATAATGAGAATATGTATCAACAACATGATATTGGCAGGAGTGAAATTCATATAAGAACTTTTCAAAAGTATTTGACATTGTAATTATGTTGAAGGTGAAGACACAGTACCACAGAGCAACTCCATATCTAGTGTACCTCAGAAAAACCTGAAAATATAAAATTATATCCATAGGATATGTGACAAATGTTATTAGTGTCCTACAAATATGTGTTCCCCAAAACAGATCCTTATCAAAGAAAATAAGAGAAAAGGAGGTTCTTCATACAAAATACGAAATATATTCCCAGAGGAAGGTCAGAGCTGCATCAAGAAGGAAGAACAATAAAAATTATAATTATGTGAGTAAATAAAAATGAGTATTGACCTATAAATAAATAATAATATGATCTTGTGGAGCATAAAGTAACTATGTTGGTTGAATTCATATTAGAGATAGCAATAAAATATGCACTGGAAGGGAATTATAATCTTCTCAGGTCATTGCATTCTCTGGATATACAGAAAGCACTTATTAGTTTGAGATTGAAATGTTGGGAATAAAGGTTCCAGGGCGACCACTAACAGAAGTATAATATATAACTTCTAAACTAAGAGAGGGAAAGCCAAATAATTAAAAAAAATTCAAAAGAATGCAAGAAAAAGAAGAAAATAAAATCTAGAATGGGTGAGGCAAATAGAAACTATTTAATTACTATTATAAAGAGTAATTAAAGCTGTAAAAGTTATATCACTAATTCAATTAACTATAGATAAATATATATGCTATATTTTAAGAACTCTATTGATTTATTTTTGTCTACATTTAGACAGGCATAGAAAATGAAGTATACACTATTACTATAACTGAGTGACATTTTTGTAATTGAATTTGTATTGAAGAATTATAAACTTGCATGCAATTAAAAGAAACAAACAGGGCAATCTTTTGTATACTTTTCAGTTTTTTCCCATGGTAACATTTTTGCTAACTATTAGGATTTTGATTTTGGCATGGTAAATTGATGCTATTTGATCTCTCCTAGTTTTACTTATACATGTGTATGTAAGTTTATTAAGTTCTATCCAGTTTTACTACTATAGTCAAAATACTGAATGACTCCATTAACTACTTCACCACAGTACACCCTGTTTCCAGTCCCTGGCAATCATTATTCTCCACTATTAAAATTTTAAAATTTAATGTTCTAAAATGGAGTTCAAAATGTTTGCAATTATGCAGTTGTTAACCTTTTGGAACTGATTTTTTTCATTCAACTTAATTCCCTGGAGTAGACCCAACTTGTGTGTCTGTGTATTTTTATTTCTAAGTGTATATCTTATACTAAATACAAACTACAGTTTTGTTTTATCTGTAGGAAAATATCTGGGCTGATTTCAGGTTTTTGAATTATAAGTAAAACTGCTATGAACATTCACAGACAGGTTTTTGTGTGAGCATAAGTTTTCCTTTCTCCAGGATATATGGCCTGGAAAGCAGTTACTGGATCAAATGGTTAGCATGTTTTAGTTAAGTAGGATAGTGCCACACTCTTTTGTAGAGTGCTATACCATTTTATATTCCCACCAGCAATGAGTTGGTGATTTTATTTCTTCAAATCCTTGTCAGCATTTTATATTCTCAAAATACTTTAAAAATTTTAGTCATTCTGATAGATATGCAGTTATAATAAATTTTGAATCCTTTTTTGTTTCTTTAATATTCTTTATCAAGTTGTTTTGCCTATTCTACATTCATTGCATTTTCACATGGATTTTTAGAATCTGATTTTTAGTGCCTAAAAGATAGCTTGCTAAGATTTTTGATTGGTATTGTGTTGAATCTTGGTGTAATTTGGGGTGAATTAAAACCATAACAACATTGAGAATTTCCCACCAGATATACTATATTTTTCCTCTTATTTAGGTGATCTTTAATTACTCTCGGAAACATTTTGAAGCTTTCGCTTTACAAATCTTGTGTATCTTTTGTAAAGTTTATTCCTGAATATCCCGATTTTTGAATGTGATTATAAGGATATAATTTTTATAATTTCTATTTCTTGCTAGCATCAGAAATGCAATTGAGTTTTGTGTTTTGATCTCCTATCCCCAAACCTCATTTCACCAATCAGTGGCAAGTACTTTATGTAGATTGTGTTTGGTTTTCTTCATAGATAATCATGCTCTCTGAGATCAAAGACAGTTTAACATCTTTCTTTCCAATATGGATGTCTTATTTCTTTTCTTAGTGTTGCACTAGCTAGAATCTCTATCATAACATTAAATAGAAGTGGTGAAGGCTGATATACTTGCTTTGTAGGGAAAACATTTAGTCTTTCACTATTAACTATCATTTTTACTCTTAAGATTTTAGTACTTTACCCAGCTGAAGAATTTCTCATCAGTTCTTATTTGGCAGTACATTTTATCATGAATGTATATTGGATTTTGTAAAATGCTTTTTTACATATATTGAGATGATCATATGGATTTTCTTTTCAAATTTATTAGTATGTGAATTAAATGTTGATTTTTGAATGTTGTACCAACCTTATATTCTTAGGATAAACTCCACTTGGCCATGATATTACCTTTTTATATATAGCTGAATTTGATTTGCTCACATACTCTGAGGAATTGTTGTATTTGTGTTCATGAGGGAGATTGATCTGTAGTTTTCTTATAATGTCTCTTGTTTTTCTAAATGGGTATTCATTTATCTTCAATTTTGGAAAAGTTAATAAAAAATGACTCTTTTTCTTTTTTTTTTTTGTAAGAGTGAAAGGAATATGATTTATTCAAGTGTGAAGATAGAAACAGAACTCTTGCAAGGGTAAGGGAGGAACCCATAGCACAGTGCCCTTGACTCTTTCTTAGATGTTTTGTAAAATTTCTACTGGAGCCCTCTGGGCCTGAAGTTTACTTTGTAAGATTTTCCCCCACCTTCATTAAGGCATAATTAACTAACAAAAATTGTATATATTCAAAGTGAACAACATGATGTTCCAATATACATCTATTTTCAATACATGTCAAATGTATATACCAATATACATTTGGGTTTTCTTCTCTGTTTTGTTATTTGCTGTTCCTTAAGTAACCAACTGCATCAGAAAGGTTCTATCACTACACTGAGAAGTACATTCCATAATCAAGCTAATTAACATATCTATCATTTCACATAATTACCTTTTGGGTGTATGTGAGAACAATGAGGATCTACTCTTTTAGCAAATTTCAATTATTTAATAAAGTATTTTTAAATATAGTTACCATGTTATATATTAGTTCTTCAGAAGATATTAATTTTGCATATTTGAACTGTACTGTTTGGCCATTTCTTCACTCTGATATCTACCATTCTATTTCTTTCTACTACTAAGAGTTCCACTATTTCAGATTCCACATGTGAAATTATGCAGAATTATTTTTTTTCCCAGTGCTGGAGATTGAATCTATGGTCTTGCACATGTTAGAACATGTTCTACACTGAGCAACATCCCCAGCACCAGTGTTTGTCTTTTTGCCTTCTTTATTTCCCTTAGCATAATAGTCTATAAATTCATTTATGTGGTCTCAAGTAGTAAGATTTTCTTCTTTTTAAAGACTAAGTAATAGTTCAATGTGTGTGTATATATAAATCTCAAACATTGTTTATGTGTTCATTTGTTGATGGGGGCACAACTTGTTTTCATATCTTGGCTATTGTGAATTTTACTACAATTAATATGATAGTGTATATATGCTTAATTTCATATTCTTTGTATATATACCCAGCAGAAGGGTTTATGGATCATATGATAGTTGTTTTTTAAATTTTTTGTTTTTGCTTTTGAACTGGGACTTGAATCCAGGGGTGCTTAGCTACTGAGCTACATCCCTAACTCATTTATTATTTTTTATTTTGAGACAGGGTCACTCTATGTTGCTAAGGCTGGCTTCAAATTCATGATCCTCCTGCTTTAGCCTCCTGAGCTGCGAGGATTACTGTCCACCAGTCACTGGGCCTGGTCTATTTTTAATTTTTTGAGGAACCTCCATATTGTTTTTCACAGTGGTTATACCAGTTTGCATACCCACTAACAGTATACAAGGGTTCTACTTTTTTCAAAACCATATCAACACTTGTTATCCTTTGTTGTTGTCTACAAGTGTGTACAAGTGTACTTATTCTAACAAATGTGAGGTGATACCACATTGTGGTTTCAATTTGCATTTCCTGATGAGAGTAAGGCTGATTTTAATTATTGTGCTTTTCGCATCCGCTGGCATTTGTTTGTCTTCCTTTGAGAAATGTGGATTCAGGTCCTTTGTTTCTTGGGCTATTGGTATTCTTGTGTATCTTGTAAATTGTTCTACCAAAATTTTCATATTAAAAAAATCAATATCTTGAAACAAAGTTATTAATAAACTTGGATTGCCTTAGCTTTTGAAATATTTAGATTTTCAATTTAAAAAAATAAAAAAATACAAACAATACATTTAAACACTTCCCTAGAAACCAAGAAAAAAACTAAAACATAAACAGTAAAAATAAATAAATACTGGTAAATATACTATATTTAAAAAACACATATGTATATTTTTGCTTTTTAGTACATGTACATGTACACACATATAAGCACATATACGAAGTTATTTGCATAGTACAATTTTACCCAAGAGTCCACATTATCCATATATGAACTTACTCAACAGTCAGAAATACTTACAGAAATAATTCATTAAAATATCATATTAAAATTGTAAAATATTTTCCTATGATAAAAGTCTCATTTTTGCTTTTTTTTAGATTTTATTTTCCGTCTAAGATGATCTTCTTATTTTAATAGCTTCACAAAAGAAGTGAGGATCATACAGAATTTTTGCCCCATATGCTCTTGGTCACTATTTTCCAATAGTAAGTGTGTAGTGTATGTGACAATGTCTCTTTTTATCTGCATTATGTACATTTCTCCTTCTACTCCCAGGCTTCTCATGTATCAACATGTAAAATGCCTGGTATATCTAATCTTTCTTTCTTTCTTTTTTTTAAACTTAAAAAAATTTTAATTGATTTTTTAAAAATAAATGACAGCAGAAAGCATTACAATTCTTATTACACATATACAACACGATTTTTCATATCTCTGGTTGTATATAAAGTATGTTCACCCCAATTCGTGTCTTCATACATGTACTTTGGATAATGATGTCCATCACATTCCACCATCCTTGCTAACCCATTGCCCCCTCCCTTACCTTCCCACTCCTCTGCCTTATCTAGAGTTCCTCTATTCCTCCCATGCTCCCCCCCCATCACACTATGAATCAGCCTCCTTATATCAGAGAAAACATTCAGCATTTGTTTTTTGGGGATTGTCTAACTTCACTTAGTATTATCTTCTCCAACGCCATCCATGTACCTGCAAATGCCATGATTTTATTCTCTTTTATTGCTGGGTTGCTGGGAGCCATTAGCCAAGTAGGTATGACAATTTCCTTGCCAGCGTACCCCATGTTGCTTAGTGGAAGGACTCGTGGAAATAGGACATTTTGCAGTGACATTGCAGTTAGGTGACCTTGCTCAAGGACCAGGGCGGATCCGGGATTAGGGTGTTCCTGGTTTAGGATAATCGGGTTTAGGGCGTTCCAGGTTTAAGATTATTCCTGCTGGGAATAGGGCGTATCCTGCTGCCTGAGTTCCCCTCGAGTTCTCACGGGATTCAGACAGTATTTTTTGGGAGATAGAAGCCCAGTGGATGTGGATTTGGGCAGAGAACATGGATTTCCCCAGAACGTGATTGTAGACGGCTGGTGTGAGTTCGGGAATAAAGAGTTACTGTTTGAATCTACAAGCTGTGTGGTGGCTCGTGATTGTGTGCCCAGCCAGACTGCGGCACTGGGTAATATTCTATTGTGTATAAATGCCACATTTTTTTAATCCATTCATCTACTAAAGGGCATCTAGGTTGGTTCCACATTTTAGCTATTGTGAATTGTGCCGCTATAAACATTGATGTGGCTGTGTCCCATTAGTATCTGTTTTTAAGTTCTTTGAATATAGACCGAGGAGAGGGATAGCTGGGTCAAGTTGTGGTTGCTTCCATTTCCAGTTTTCCAAGGAATTTCCATACTGCTTCCCATATTGGCTGTACCAATTTATAGTCCTACCAGCAATGTATGAGTGTGCCTTTTTCCCCACATCCTCTCTAACACTTATTGTTGTGTTCTTTTTTTTTTTGAACTTTTTAAACCTAATTTTAATTTCACATGTGGTTACTCTCTTCATATTTACAGATATAGTTCAAAGAAACATGTCCTTTTAATTGCTTTCTTAATAGCTGCTATTCTAACTGGAGTGAGATGAAGTCTTAGAGTAGTTTTGATTTGCATTTCTCTAATTGCTAGAGATGATGAATACTTTTTTCATATATTTGTTGATTGATTGTACATCATCTTCTGAGAGGTGTCTGTTCAGATCCTTGGCCCATTTATTGATTGGGTTATTTATTTTTTTGGTGCTTAGCTTTTTGAGTTCTTTATAGACCCTAGAGATTACTGCTCTACCTGATGTGTGAGGGGATAAATATTTGCTCCCAAGATGTAGGCTCTCTATTCACTTCACAGATTGTTTCTTTTGCTAAGAAGGAACTTTTTAGTTTGAGTCCATCCCATTTATTGATTCTTAATTTTAATTATTATGCCAAACGTGTCTTATTAAGGAAGTTGGAGCCTAATCCCACATGATGAAGATTAGGGCCTACTTTTGCTTCTATTAGACACAGAGACTCTGGTTTACTTCCTGGGTCCTTGATCCACTTTGAGTTGTGTACATGGTGATAGATGGGGTTTAATTTCATTTGGTTGCATATGGATTTCCAGTTTTCCCAGCACTATTTGTTGCACCATTTTCTCCAAAGCATGATCTTGGCACCTTTGTCTAATATAAGATAGTTGTAATTTTGTGGGTTAGTCTCTGTGTCCTCTATTCTGTGCATTGATCTACCAGTCTGTTTTGGTTACAATACCATACTGTTTTTGTTACTGTTGCTCTGTAGTATTGTTTAAGTTCTGGTATAGTGATGCCACCTACTTTACTCTTCCTGCTAAGGATTGCTTTAGCTATTCTGGGTCTCTTATTTTTCCAGATAAATTTCCTGATTGCTTTTTCTCTTTATATGAGGAATGCTATTGGGATTTTGATTGGAATTACATTAAATTTGTATAGTGCTTTTGGTAGTATGGTCACTTTGATAATATAAATTCTGCCCATCCAAGAGCAAGATAGATCTTTCCATCTTCTAAGGTCTTCTTTGATTTCTTTCTTTAGGGTTCTGTAGTTTTAATTGCATAGATCTTTCACTAAGTTGATTTCCAAGTATTTTATTTTATTTGAGGCTTTTGTAAATGGGGTAGTTTTCCTCATTTCTCTCTCAGAAGATTTGTCACTGATATACAGAAATGCCTTTGATTTATGGGTCTTGATTTTATATCCTGCTACTATGCTGATTTCATTTTCTAGTTCTGGAAGTTTTTTGGTGGAGTTTTTGGGTCTTCTAGGTATAGAATCATATCATTAGCAAATAGTGCTAATTTAAGTTCTTTTTCTTTCCTATACATTTCCCTTTAATTTCTTTTGTCTAATTGCTCTGGCCAGTGTTTCAAGAACTAAATAGAAGTGGTGAAAGAGGAGATCCCTGTCTTGTTCCAGTTTTTAGAGGGAATGCCTTCAATTTTTCTCCATTGAGAATGATGTTGGCCTGGGGCTTAACATAGGTAGCCTTTACGATGCTGAGATATGTTCCTGTTATCCCTAGTTTTTCTAGTGTTTTGAACATGAAGTGTCACAGCCCGGCTGGCTGGGCAAAATAACCGGGGGGTGACGAGCAACTTGCATAGATTGATACAGCAGGAGTGGAAGCCGTTTATTGCAGGACAGGAGCAGTATTTATACATTCCACACAGCTTATCTAATTAGCATAAACTAGATACATCAGTCAACCAATAAGGAATCTCCACACTTAATGGCTTGTTTTTGTTACTTCTCAAACCACTCCCTCTGGCATTTTGCCAGGCACCATCCAGACTTGTTTACGAACTTTAACATTCCCCTGGCTAAATGCCAGGTGTTATTTTGACTTGTTTACAGACTCTAACAATGAAGGGGTTCTATATTTTTTCAAAAGCTTTTTCTGCATCTATTGAGATGATCATATGATTCTTATCTTTAAGTCTATTAATGAGATGAATTATATTTATTTATTTCTGTATGTTGAACCAAACTTGCATCGCTGGGATGAATCCCACTTGATCATGGTGCATGATCTTTTTGATATGTTTCTTATTTGATTTGCCAGAATTTTATTGAAATTTTTTGCATCTATGTTCATTAGAGATATTGGTCTAAAGTTTTCTTTCTTTGATGTGTCTTTGTCTGGTTTTGGAATCACGGTGATATTGGCCTCATAGAATGAGTTTGGAAGTGCTCCCTTTTTTTCTATTTCCTGAAATAAATTGAAGAATATTGCTATTAATTTTTCTTAAAGGTCTTGTAGAACTTGGCTGTGTATCCATCCAGTCCTGGACTTTTCTTGGTTGGTAGGCTTCTGATGGTGTCTTCTATTTCATTACTTGATATTGATTTGTTTAAATTGTGTATATCTTCCTGGTTCAAACTGGGCAAATCATGACTTAAGAATGTTTTCTATTTTATTGAAGTACAAGTTTTCAAAATAATTTCTAATTATCCTCTATATTTCTGTAGTGTCTGTTGTGATATTACCTTTTTCATCATGTATGCTGGTAATTTGAGTTTTCTCTTTCTCTTTGTTAGCATAGCTAAAGGTCTGTTAATTTTATTTATTTTTTTTTCAAAGCACCAGCTTTATTTATTTTTTCAAAGCACCAAGAGTTGCTTTGTGGTATATTGTTTGTTCTATTTTAGAGAAGGATCCATGTGCTCCCGAGAAGAAAGTGCATCAGCTTGATGCAGGTTGAAATATTCTATATATGTCAGTTAAGTCTAAGTTATTGATTGTATTATTGAGATCTATAGTTTCTTTATTCAACTTTTGTTTGGAAGATCTATCCAGTGGTGAGAGAGGTGTGTTAAGGTCACCAAGATTATTGTGTTGTGGTCAATTTGACTCTTGAACTTGAGAAGAATTTGTTTGATGAATGTAGCTGCACCATTGTTTGGGGCATATAGATTTATGATTGTTATGTCTTGTTGGTGTATGATTCCCTTGAGCAGTATGTAATGTCCATCTTTATTTATTTTTTAATTAACTTTGGTTTGTAGTCTACTTTATTTGATATGAGGATGGAAACCCCTGTTTGCTTCTGCAGTCCATGTCTGTGGTATGATTTTTCCCAACCTTTCACCTTCAGTTTTTGTATGTGTTTTCCTATCATGTGAATATCCTGGAGGCAACATATTGTTGGGTATTTTTTTAATCCAATCTGTTAGCCTATGTATTTTGATTGGTGAGTTTAAGCCATTAACATTCAGATTTATTATTGAGACATGGTTTGTATTCCCAGCAATATTTGTTTATTTTTGTTATTTAACTTCACTTGATTTTTTTCTTTGATTAATTTTTCCTATAGGGTACTACCTCCCTCTGCTGATTTTCATTGTTGTTTTTTGTTTCCTCTTCATGGAATATTTTTGCAAGGATGTTTTGTAGTGCTGGTTTTCTAGTTATAAATTCTTTTACCTTTTGTTTATCATGGAAGGTTTTTTTATTTCATCTTCAAATCTAAAGCTTAATTTTGCCAGATACAAAATTCTTGGTTGGCACCCATTTTCTTTCAGAGCTTGATAAATGTTGTTCCAAGATCTTCTAGCTTTTAGGGTCTGTGTTGAAAAATCTGCCATTATCCTAATTGGTTTTCCCCTATATGTAAACTGATTCTTTTCTCGTGGCTTTTAATATTCTCTCCTTATTTGTATGTTGTGCATTTTTATTATAAAATGCCTTGGTATGGATCTGTTGTGATTTTGTACATTCAGCATCCTGTAGGCTTCTTGAATTTGCATTTCCAATTCATTCTTCATGTTTGGAAAGTTTTCTGATATTATTTCATTGAATAAATTGTTCATTCCTTTGGTTTGGACTTCTATGACTTCCTCTATCCCAATAACTCTTAAATTTGGTCTCTTTATGCTCTCCCGTATTTCTTGAATGTTCTTGATGGTTTCTTACTATTACCACTCTGTTGTCTATGTTCTTTTCAAGATTATATATTTTGTCTTCATTGTCTGATGTCCTATCTTCCAAATGGTCTAGTATGTTGGTGATGCTTTCATTTGAGCTTGTGATTTTTTTTTTTAATCTCCTTGTTGAGGTCATCTTTTGCTTCCTGTAATTTTTTTGTAGCTTCTTGTTGAGGTGATTTTTCACTGCCTGTATTTGCTCTCTTGTATCTTCCTTGAGTTCACAGAACATTTTAACTGTGTACATCCTGAAACCCTTTTCTGTCATTTCTTCTGCTGTGTCTGCCAATGATTGTAATGATGTGTTGTCTTGATTTGTTTGGGCCACTTTGTTCTCTTTTCTTTTCATGTTGCTCATGTGTCTTCCTTTCAAGCTCTGTGGGTCTGGGGTGTGATTGGTTTTATCCTATAGATTTGTAGTGCTATTGTAGGGTTCCAAGATCCCTCCTTTTTGGGGAGGACAATGTTAACAGTTCCCAATATCAACAATATACCACCTATGAACAATCTGTTGCTATTTAGACATTTACACTTTAGTCTTAATGTACAGAAATGTTGGATTAAATTATTATCTAAAATATAATCAGTAGTTTTGTAAAACTGTTTACAGTTTCTGATGGTTGACAATGAACTAGGGGTGGGGTAGGATGATAGGATATAGAGTTAATATATCTTAGGAAGTGTAAAAGAGAAATCTGATGAAGAGGGTTAGTAGCAAGAGAATTGACAGGAAGTAATTTGGGATAGACAAGTACATGGGAAGACAGTAGAATACATAAAACAAACATACATATGTATTTAGAAAAATGCAGGATGTTAAAATAGTAAAATTTGGAGGGGGAAAGAAAAATGAAAGAAGAAAAAATAAAAGAAGTAAAAGGGGCATATTCAACACTTCTATATTCTATTATTCAGATGACTCAGTCCTCAAAGTCCTATTTCATGCAAAGTTCTTGGTTTCACATATGTTGGGGATGTGAGGGCTGGAGGATGGAGGTGTAGAAGAGAAAGAGGAAAAAAAAATACTCAAAGGAAGAAATCAGGGTTGTTGCTAGTTTTAGAGATATGTATCTTTTCTGTTTCTCTTCTCATCCAGTAGGTGGTGTTTTCTGTTGTAAGCTGGTGTCTCTGCCCTCAGGATGGTGGAGGTAACAATGGTAGGAAGACTGGTCCTAGTGTAGGGCTCCTAGAAGTGAGGAGTGGCATCTGCCAGTCCCTGCAGGGACACTGCACCTCATGGCGTTCTTTTTGGGACTGCTTGTATGACTTGGGCGCCTGGTACTGTCTCCCTATCTTGCCTGGTGATTGCCCAGTTCCTGGTCTCTCTGTTGGGCTCCAAATTTTAGCCCCATCTCCCTCTCCCTTAGCAGTTCCCAATTGCAATTGCTGGACCTCTCACACCATAGCTCACACCAGGTGGCCAGTTCCCTGGTTGCACTGCACTGCACACCTGTCCAACTGAGAGCTGTTTTGTGTTGAGTGGTTAGTGTGTTGAGTTATCGCTGCTGGGGAGAGGGGGAATTGGAAACCTGGTACCTGGCCAGATGGAGATCCGATCTGGGAGCTGCCCCCACCAAATATGGCAAGAAAAGTGATCCAAGATGGAGGCATTATGCTGTGGGTAAGTAGCAGCTGAGTGACCTGCGTGGGAGTGGAGTGAAGTCAGAGAGTTCTGTAGAGGTTCTGATAGGTGATTCTGCTAAGATGCTTGTGAGTCCTGTGTGAGCAAGAACTTCGGGCTTTGGGTTTCTGGAGCCAGGAGTTCCAGAGTCCTACTTGAATGCTGAGGCTCAGAGCCCTGCACAGGGGTCATAGCGCTTGTGATATCTCCTGAAAGCAGCTGTATAGGGGTCCTCTAACACTCTCAGAGATGCAGTATTTCGACTAGGTGAGATCTGGATCACGGAGTAACAGAGAATGCTGCCTCCCTCTAGCCCGCCATCTTCTCTCAAATCTTTCTAATAATTATCACACTGGAAGTGAGAGGAGGAGAAGTAAACATAAAATGGTACAATCCTCTGCCAACTTAGTGTTCCTGGTTATTCTAAACCATTTCAATCTTCATTATGCCATAGTTCTTCAGATGGTACATATGAATGTCAAAAGGCCTGTTTTCTTTTGATTGAAATAATGAGCCAAATTATTGAAATTTATTGCTGATTCATTTAGTTATACTATATTTTCTATTGTTAGAGTCTGTAAACAAGTCAAAATAACACCTGGCATTTTGCCAGGGGAATGTTAGAGTTGGTAAACAAGTCTGGATGGTGCCTGGCAAAATGCCAGAGGGAGTGGTTTGAGAAGTAACAAAAGCGAGCCATTAAGTGTGGAGATTCCTTATTGGTTGACTGATGTATCTAGTTTATGCTAATTAGATAAGCTGTGTGGAATGTATAAATACTGCTCCTGTCCTGCAATAAACGGCTCCTACTCCTGCTGTATCAATCTACACAAGTTCTTCGTCACCCCCCGGTTATTTTGCTGCAGCCGGACTGCGGCATTCTATAATCCCGTCAATACTGAAAATCACTAACACTTGTATTTTCTGCAATATTTTATGTTAGTTTTTGAGAATTCTAAACTATATTGTCTCAAAAAAGTCCTATTTTATAGGTATTTTTTTCCTGTATTTTTATTCTATACTAGGAACTTGTGCAATTTGTTATTGTGGGAAAAAGCAAGTTTTTTAAAAAAATATTTTACTAGTTGTTGGTGGACCTTTATTATAATTTTTATATGGTGCTAAGAATCAAATCCAGTGCCTCATACATGCCAGGTAAATGCTCTACCACTGAGCCTTAGCTCCAGCCCCAAACAAGAAAGTTTTAAAAGCATATAAGGTCATGGAAATCTACCTCATATGTCTCACTAAATTATTAGTTCTAAAAGACATGTATTTTTCTCTCTATTTTTGCTATTATTATATTTTTATATCTTGAGTGCTTATAGCAAAGACAGGCATAAAATAGGCATTTAATAAATATGTATTGAATAAATGAATTTATATGTATTCAATAATAAAGGAGTTTGATAAGTAAATTCACAAATATCATCGAAGTTTTTCTTTAACCTGTAGCATTTGGAGCAAAACTGAACAAAAATGAGCTTAGAAATATTTATGTTAAAATTATAAAATAATATTTGTTCAAAAGGATATAAATAAAAAGGCTTTGTAGATAAAATACTGAGTTATCATGAAAGCAGCAGAAGGAATGCTCTTACATGTTTGTGTTAATTTTCAAATTTCTTTTACAATAATGAAGAACTTAAATAACAGAGATAACTATAGACTGTAACTCTTGAAAAACCCGGTGATATAAAAATCTAAATATTGTTTTCTTTCCACAAGATGGCAGCAAAGATTCATTTTAGAATCACTAAAAAACAGTCATACTAAATAATGTGGAGAAGTGATGGGAGGGGAGGGGAGGGGAAGGGGGGAAAGGAAGGGCAACAGAATAAAATAGACACTAGTATTGCTGTATGTATATATATGACTGTATAACTAATGTGATTCTGCAACCTGTACACTCAGAAAAATGAGAAATTATACCCAATTTGATTCAAATGTATGATATGTCAAGATCATTGTACTATCATGTGTAACTAATTAAAAAAAAATAAAGAAGTATAAGGCTGGGTTTATGGCTTGATGGTAGAGTGCTCACCTAGCATGTGTGAGACCATGGATTTGATCCTCAGCAAATAAATAAAATAAAGCTAAAATAAATAAGTAATTTTTTTTAAAAAAAGCAAGTGTATAAAGAATGTGGGTTTTTGTTTTTGCTGTTCCTTAAGAAACCAACTGCATCAGAAAGTTTCTACCATTGATGCTAATTTTTGTGACTTTTTATACTTCTGTCTTCTAAACTCTGTGTTTTCATTTCATTTTTAAAATAATGACTGCATAACAATGTTTTGGTCAATGACAACAAATACTGCAGTGGTTCACCAAGATTACAGTGAAGCTGAAAAGATTCTACCCCTATCATTTTAGTGCAATGCATTGTTCATGTGTTTATGGTGGTGATACAAACAATTCTGTTCTGCCAGTTGAATGAATGTGTAGCACATACAATTATGTACAGATTTACTGACAATAAGTAGCTGTGCTATTGATTTATGTCTTCACTGTTCTACTTTTTGTTGTTTTACAGGATATTTCTACTTGTAAACATGTTTACTGTAAAACTCATGCCATTTTATACTAGCAGCTGCTTCACATATTTCTTATTATGTCTCTTGTTTCCACCCAGAGGCCACTTCAAGTGATTACCCTATGCCATCTAGACCTATGTAAGCTTACTCTATGATATTTATACAGAAAGGAAATCACTTAATGTCACATTTCTCAGAATGTATCTGCATTGTTAAACAGAATATGACTATACATGGACTATACATGGAGATTAAACTTAAATTATAAATCCAAGCATGTTACTATCCAATTAAAAAACTTTAATAATTCTTTAAAACATAAGGAATAAAATTAATGCCTTTAGTTTATTCACTCAAATAATATCAGTAACTTTTTTATAAGACATAATGCATGCTTTATGCCAGGGATAGAAACATGAATAATTTATGAAGCATTCCACTTGGGAACTCTACATTTGTAAAGACATAGCAGCAACAAAATACTTATCTAGGGAAAAGTATGATTTGGAGATTAAAAGAGGAATGGTAGTGAGGAGTGAATTTGACTCTGGGACATCCATGTCATGGAAAAGAACTGGGCTTGAAGAGCAGTTTGGGAATTAATATGTAAGTCTATTTGAGAAATATATAAGCATAATTGTTTAATATATTGATTATCCAGTTTTAAAAGTCATATGTGGCAGATAAGAGGACATTTAGAAACTATAGAATTGAACTAAATTCACCCAGATCATAGCTACTGCTTCCTAATATATTTTGATATTCATAAACTTTTTCAGACTTATAATACAATTTACATGAGTATACTTTGAATATTTATGTCTACAAATGTATACCTAATAGCTGGGTGCAGTGGCACATGCCTGTAATCCCATCAACTCGGAGGCTGAGGCAAGGAGGATGGTGAGTTAGAGGCCAGCCTCAGCAACTTAGTGAGACTCTGTCTCAAAATAAAATATTTAAAGGGCTGGGATGTAACTCAGTGGTAAAAAGAGCCTGGGTTCAATTCCCAGTACCAAATAGATTAATATATATCCTTCTACAGATCAGAAATGAGCCAATAATATGCATCCTGTTTTTGCAATTGTGTTTCATTTGACAATAAATCAGGAAGAAAGATGTGATGAGAGCAACAAATGAGACTGAAAAGGAATTGTCAGTAACCTGAATTAGAATCAGGAGAAAATAGCCATATATAATAAAAACTGAAAAACTTTAAAAAATGTAATCAAATGCTGCAGAGTTATTGACTGATAAAAGAAGTAAGAGCATCCAGTTGAATTTGGCAATTAGTATCCTAGATAGTGACCTGAGCAATTTTAGTGGTCTCAAGTAGGTGGAAACCTGACACAGATTAAAACAATGGGAAGCTGAGAAAGGACTAGTGAACTGGGAAGGTTCTTTTGAAAATAGTGCAGAAGAGTTTCCTTTTCCCACATTCTCACCACTTCTTATTTTTTTTATAATAGTCATTTTAACAGAGTATGAGGTATATATCTGTGTGGTTTTGATTTTCATTTTCCTGATGATTAGAGATGTTGAGCAATTTTTCATATGTCTATTGGCCATCTGAATTTATATTCATTTGAGATGTCTATTTATGTTCTTTGCCCATTTTCCAATCCATCTACTTGTGTTTTTGGCATCAAGTATTTGGTTTTGTATTTTTGGGTATTAATCTTGTACCAGGTTCATGGTTTCCAAATGCTTTCTCTCATCAAATAGGTTGCCTTTTTATTTTATTGTTTGTTTCTTTGCTATACCAAAGTTTTTAGTCTGATGTAATACCATTTACTGATTTTTGGTTTAGTGGTCTGTGCTATTTGTGTCATACAAAAAATATATGGCCAAGATCACTGCCAAAAAAGTTTTTCCTTTAGGATTTATACAGTTACAAGTTTTATGTTGAATTCTCTAATCCATTTCAAGTTAATATTTGTGTATGATATGTGATAGTGGTTCAATTTCTTCTTCTTCTTCTTCTTCTTTTCTTTCCTTTATATTTTTTATCTATCTCTCTCTTTCTCTCTGAGGGATACTGGGGATTGAACTCAGGGCCACTTCACAACTGAGTCACACTCACAGCCCTATTTTGTATTTTATTTAGAGACAAATTCTCACTGAGTTGCTTAGCACCTCGCTTTTGCTGAGGCTGGTTTAGAACTCAAGATGCTCCTGTTTCAGCCTCCTAAACTGCTGAGATTACAGGCATGTGCCACCGTGCCCAGCTTTTCTTTCCTTTTTTTTTTTTTCCATCACATCATATACAGTTTTTCTAGCACTATTAGTTGAAGAGACTATCATTTTCACATTGTGTTTTCTTGATATCCTTGTAAAACATTGGTTGACCAAAAATAGATGGGGTGCCGCCTATAATCCCAATGGCTCAGGAGGCTGAGGCAGGAGGATTATGAGTTCAAAGCCAGCCTCAGCAAAAGCAAGGCACTAAGGAACTCAGTGAGACCCTGTTTCTAAATAAAATACAAAATAGGGCTGGGGATGTGGCTGAGTGCCTGAGTTTAATCCCTGGTATCCCTCACACCCCAAAATATATATGTTTATTTCTGGGTTCTCTAGTCTGTTTAATGTTTGTTTTTATATCAGCACTGTATTGTTTTGATTACTATAGTTTTGTGATATAACTATATTATAAAGTAACTTTCTTTTTTCTCAATATTGCTTTGGCTATTCAGGGTCTTTTGTGATTCATTATGATTTTTAGGGATTTTTTTTCTACTTTTGTAAAAATGCCATTGGAGTTTTGATATGTATCAAATTGACTTTGCAGATTGCTTTGGGTAATATGGACATTTTAATAATGCAAATTCTTTAAATTCATGAACACAGGATGGCTTTCCATTAATTTGACTTTTAAAAATTTCTTTCATCAATGATTTATAATTTTCAGTGTATAAATCTTTCATCTTCTTAATTTATTTATAAGTACGTTTGTTGTTGTTGCTAATATAAATGGTATTGTTTCTTAATTTCTCTTTTAGATATTTTACTGTTTATGTAAGAAAACACCACTGATTTTTTTTGTATGTTGGTTTTGCGTCTTGTAATTTTACTAAATTTGTTTTATTAATACTTGCAATTTTGTATAGTCTTTAGGATTTTGCAAGTAAATCATGTGATCTGCAAACAGAGGTAATCTTACCTTTTTCCTTTGAATTTAGGTACTTGCTTATTTATTTATTTATTTATTTATTTATTTATTTTCATGACTGATGGTTCTGGCTAGGATTTCTAGTGCTATGCTGAATAGGAGTGATGAGAGTTGGCATTCTTGCTTTGTTCCAGAGGGAAAAAAATGGATTTTCTTCATTGATTATGATGTTAAGTATGTTTTTCATATATGGAATTTATTGTGTAAAGGTAAGTCTCTCTTATATCTGTTTTATGCCAAATATATATATATATATATATATATATATATATATATATATATATATAATGAGTTTTTAATCATGAAAAGATGTTGAATTGTCAAACAATTTTTTTTGCATCTAGTGAGATGATCATGGGTTTTCATTTTCCTTTCATTCTATTAATGTTATATATCACTTTGACTGATTCTCATGTTGAATTATCCTGGCATCTCAGAGATAAATTCCACTTGACTGTGGTGCATGATCATTTGTGCCCTTTAACTAATATTTTATTGAGGCTTTTCATGTGTATGTTCATCCAGAGGTATTGGCCTGTAGTTTTCTTGAAGTATTTTTGGCTGGCTTGGAGTCAGTGATGCAGACCTTATAATATGAATTTAGAAGTATTGTCTCTTCTAATTTTTGGACATTTGTTAGAATCTATCCAGGGAGCCATAAGGTCTTGAGCTTTTTCTTTTTGGAAGCTTTTGATTACTGATTCAATATCCTCCTTGGTCTATTCAGGCTTTCTATTACTTCCTAATACAGCCTTGGTAGGTCCTATGTTTCTAGGAAAACATCTGTTTTCTAGGTTATTAAATTTTTGTGTATAGTTATTCATAATAGTCGTTTATCATTTTTTTAAAATCCATGCTTTGTCTTTTCTAACAGTTCTGATTTTATAATTTGAGGTATTTTTCCCCTTAGTCTTGCTAATGGCCTGTCAACTTTATCTTTTCAAAAAATCAACTCAGTTTTATTGTTTTTTTTTTCTATTTTTCTATTCTCTATTTCTGCTTTGAATTTTATTATTTCCTTCTTTTTGCTAGCTTTGGGTATGGTTTATTCTTTTTCTAAAAGTTCCTTGAGTTATAAATGTAGGTAATTTACTTGAGATCTTTATTATTAGTTGTAGGAATTTAACACAATACACTTCACTGTTAGTACTGCCTTCACTGAATCACACAAGTTTGGGATTTTCAATCTTGTTTGAAGAACTTTTAAAATTCCCTTTTGATTTCCTCTTTATTTCAGTGGTTATTCAAGTACGTGTTGTTTAATTTACATGTTTGTGAATTTCCCAGTTGTGATTCTGTTATTTTTACTTTCATTACATTGTGATCTGAGATTATACTTGGCATAATTCCAATCTTCTTAAAACTATTAACTTTTATGCTGTGAACTAACATGTGTCCTATCCAGGAAAATGTTCCATTGTGTTCGAGAAAAATTTGTATTGTGCTGTTGTTGGGGAGCAGTTCTGTATGTGTTTGTTAGGTCGGTTAAGTCTAGAACTTAGTTTAAGTTAGCTCTTTCCTTTCAAAATTCTGCTACTCTTTCATCCATTATTTTAAGTGGAATATTGAAGTCTCCTATTATTTCATTGCTATCAATTTCACCCTGTAGCTCTGTCCATGTTTTGTATATTTTAGTGTTTTAATGTTCTATGGATATGTATTATCATTGGTATATCTTTCTGTTAAATCAAAACTTTTACCATTATATATATTTTTTGACTCTAGTGACTATGCTTTTCACTTGAATAATTCTATTATTTTTGATATAAATATGTCCACTCTGATCTCTTAGGTATCATTTATATCTATGAGAATATCTTTATATCTACAGTGAGTCTCTTATATGCCTCATTGCTGGATATTTTTTTAATCCATTTGGGCACTGTATGTTTTTTGATTGGTAGTTTAATTCATTGTAATGTAAAGTGATTATTATATAAGCACAACTATTTCCATTTTGTTATGATTATTGATAGATAAGGACTTACTATTGCCATTTTATTATTTTCTGTCTGTCTTGCTATTTTATTTTACTCTCTCTTGCTCTTTTCTTTTGGTATTTCATGATTTTTTTTAGGAATGATTTGGTTTGATTCTTTTCACTTTATCTTTTATGTACCTTTCCTTTATGGCTACCATGAAAATTGTATACCTTTTTCTGTACTTATAATGGTCTATTTTAGTATTTTTTAAACTGACATAAAATTATATATATTTAGGTATCCTGTGATTTTTTTTTAAAGAGAGAGAGAGAGAGAGAGAGAGAAAGAGAGAGAATTTTTTAATATTTATTTTTCAGTTTTTGGTGGACACAACATCTTTTTTATTTTATTTTTATGTGGTGCTGAGGATCCAACCCAGTGCCCTGCGCATTCCAGGCGAGCGCGCTACCGCTTGAGCCATATCCCCAGCCCCTCCTGTGATGTTTTGATGTGTACATACATTGTGTGATGTTCAAATTAGGTAAACATATCTATCTCCCTAAATATTTATCATGTCTTTGTGATGAAATCACTCAAAATAATTTCTGTTAGTTTTTAAAAGAACTATAGTACAATATTATTACCTATACCTATCCTACTGTGCAATAGAATAGAAATTCTTTATCTTTTCTACCTATAACTTAATACTTGATAATCAATCTTTCCCTAACCTTCACCCTCAGCCTCTGACAACCACTATTCTTCTCTCAACTCCTGTAAGATAAACTTTTAGAAATTCTACATATGAGTAAATTCATATATCACTAAAATTTCTGTGCCTTACTTCATTTAATAAAATGATCTTATTTTATGCTTGTTATTGCAAATGATAGGATTTTATTCTTCTTATAGCTATATAGTATTCCATTGTGTTTATGTACCAGATTTTCCCTGTTTATTCATCAGTTGATGGACATTTAGTTTTTTTTTTTCCATTTCTTGATTATTGTGAATGGTGATACAATGAAAATGGAAGTGCAGATGTCTCTTTGACATACTCATTTCATTTCCTTTACACATATATCCAGGAGTGGAATTGCTGGATCATATAGTATTTCTAATTTTAATTTTTTGAGGAACCTCCATGCTGTTTTTCATAATGGCTATATTAATTCACCATAAGAAGATGAATTAATTACCAATGTGTGCAAGGGTTCACTTTTCTTTATTATCTTTATTCTTTTTGATAATAAACATTCTTACTTGAGATCACACATCATTGTGATTTTTACTTGTATTTCCCTGATGATTAGTGATGTTGAACATTTTTTGATATACTTGTTTTCATATTTATGTCTTCCTTTAGAAATTGTCTACTTATATCTGTTGCCCATTTAAAATCAGATTTTTTTTAATATTATTTATGTTTTGTTCTTCTTTGTTCTTGATTTGTTTGAATTCATTAGGCATTTTAAATACTAACCCTTTGTCAGATATATAACTGCTCTCATTTTCTCAAGTCCTTTTACACTATTGATAATCTATTTACTGTACAGAAATTTTTGGTTTGATGTAGTCCCATAAGTCTATTTTTGCTTTTGTTTCCTGTGCTTTTGGGTCTTAGTCAAAATATCTTACCTATTCCAATATCCTGAAGCATTCCTGTGCTTTTAGGTAAAATATGTATTTTAGGTTTACCTTAGATCTTTTACTCATTTTTAGTTGATTTTTGTTACTGGACAGAGAGAGGGCTAGTCTCATTCTTCTACATGTATCCAGTATTCCCAGCACCATTTATTGAAGATTGCCCTTTCTTTAATGTGTGTTCTCATGTGATGTGTGGGATTACTTCTAGACTCTCCTGTTCATAATGGTCTATTTTAATTTGATGACAATTTTAGTTATACACAAAACCTCTACACTTTTACCTTCTATTCCACTCTATTCATTTTAAAATCTTGTATATATTATAAGTTGATTACCAAATGTCTCTGGTTGTAGTTAATGTTGTTATCTTTTACATTAAGGCTAAGTTGTGCAACTTAATTGCATAGTTATATTATTATGTATTTTATTACCTATTTGCCTTTGCCAATGACATTGTACTTCTTTTATGGTTTTATGGTTCCTAGCTCCAGATTTGATGGAAATTCCTATCTCTGCAGCAATCTTGGTGTTATGAATGAAGTTACCCCTCAGTAGTGCTCTGAAAGCATGGGGAAGCTACTCACTTACTTTGCCCATATGGAAAATTCAGGTGTCCAGATTTCTCTTGGTGCTGAATTGTGCACACTTCGGAAATGGGTTGAAGCACACAAATAAAACTATTTTTTTGCTACCCTATCTCTCTGTCTCTCCTTTATGTTGCTGCAGTTTGTTAATGGGGCTCCTAAATTTTCTTAAAGCAATTTTCTTATTTTCATTGATGGACAGCTGTCTGATTATTGTTATTGGAAAAGGGGATGAAGATTAGTTTGTCTTACTTCTTCATCTTGCTGATGCCTTCTCTCTTACAATTAAAAGGAAAATGTATAATAGATTTGTTTTGTCGTTGAGGAAATGTTTATTTAATTTTTGTTTTTGTTTAAGTTTCCCAATGGTAATGCTGAAGTATATGACTTTTTATCAATATAAAAAATAAAATTAGAAAACATAATAAAAGCATTCATATATATTACTATAAAAAGGAAAATGAGAAGAGGTATAATTTATTTTACAACCTACCAATGAATACAAATGTATAGTTTTGAGAATATACGTACCTCTCTGGCTCACATGCTTTCTAACATTGTGAGGTGTGTCCATTGAAAAAGTTGTTGTTTTTTCCCCCTTTTTCTTTTTGTGTGAAATATGTTGTAAACCACAGTTATAAAAATACTAGTAAACTTTTTAAAAGCATTTTAATTAAACAATATCTTGCTTTTTATTTAAAAAGGGTCATTATAATTACAATATGCAATTCTCTACAAGTTTCACAGATGTTAAATTCCACCTACACAGGAATCTGCTCCACATTACTAATCCCAATTTGACAATTAAATGTCCCTCAATATCCACTTGTTGATGAATGCTTGTAATCCCAGCTACTTAGGAGGCTGATGTAGGAGGGTCACACGTTGGAGGCCAGCCTGGGCAACTTAGTGAGATTCTATTTCAAAATAAAAAATAGAAGGGACTGGGGATGAAGCTCAGTGTTAGGGAACTTGCTTGGCATGTGCAAGGCCCTGGATTCAATTCCCTAGTAATGCCTCCACCCCATACAAAGTAGTCCCTCAGTAAATGTTTGCTAAATAAATGAATTGTGAATAATAGAACATTTCAAAATAATTTATTTTAATTTCAAACATCAGAGGGTCTTTATTACATGTTTTAAATATAGAAAGAGATTATTTTGACCTGAGCATTTTGAGCTAATGGGTATTTAACTTTAAATTTTAGGATCATGTTTCTTTTTTGCTCAGGAATATTATATATTTAATTATAAACATGACATTATTGATTTTTTTGTGTGAAAAAATTTGGGAGCATAAATGTCATTGTGTCAGTTTAATGTTTTGATCATTTCTCTCTTCAGTTATCAATTCACAATTTTTCCTTTTTATTTTTAAAATTATTTACATCAATATACAATTTTTTCTTGAAAATTTTTAGCTAAGAAAATTTAATACATTGATCACTTTGTCTCTATAGAATATTGTCATTTATAACTGCAAGTATTGCAATTTTTTTGGTGACCACTATTTCTACTAAATCCAGTGTAGTCAGATGAAATTTTATTTATTATAATATTAGATGTTACATTTCAACTGTTTGCCAATTTATTTCCCCTTGCTTGTTTATTTGTCATATTCATCAATTTAAATAATGAGAACTTATATTTATTTCTTAGCTAATCTTAGGGAAAATATATAACAATTGCCTTCAGATAGTTTAAGATTGTGTTAAGAAGGGCTGGTTTGTTGTATGAATAAGTCAATTTTTCAATTTTTTCAAACACAATGTTTCATAGAAATGCTTTAGATTCAATTTAATTTTTGTTTTACTTTACTTGTAATGTACCTCTTCTTTTTTAGAACCATGCAAAATAAGTCTGCTTAATACATATCATGTAAATAAATTTTAATTATCATGTATTTGGTCACTTTTCTGTGGTTCTTGAATAATACATACTTAGGCTTTTTTCCATTTCTTTGAATTGCTGAGTTAATATAAATTATTTGTGGGAAATTGTATTGATAGAATGCTTATTGGTTGGTCATAAGGTAACTGAATGAAGGATTTATGAAAACAAAAGTAGAGTAGTTTAAAGGAATGAATAGATATAATATCATAATGAAAGAAAAAATTTAAATTAAATATTTTCCAGGACAATGTTCTAATACTAAAATTTTGCTATGAAATGTTCTCCCTTGGGAAGTGTGAAAACTTGTTATTCCAGAGCAGCCTGGGATCAGCATTAAGAATATGCTCTTGGGAGTAATATAACATAGTGGTTGAGTTGACCAGGAGCCTAATAGGCTTTTACCATATCTACTTTGTATGACTGAAATACAATGCCAATTTTATGTAGTATTTGCCATTAGAAAGTAGAAATTAAAAAATGATGTGACTAGTGCAGGTAATAAGATTCTTTAATAAAATACAGCCACATTTTACTAACCTATCAAATAATAGAAGTAATGATGACTTTCAAAGAATTCTGAAAATAAAAAGTGTTATGAAGTGTTGTTAGGTTCTATTACATTTTTTATTCACGCATATTACTTCTCTGAGAAAGCAATTTTATAAAATGAAAAGTGGGAAAGAAAGAGGGTGTATATAACAGAAAGAAAAAATACAAATAAGAGGGAAAGCAGAAAACATCTGCTAAATACTTTAAAGGGCATCAGGCTCTAATAGGACCAGTTCATGAATATTTGTTCACACAAAATAAAGGGAAATGCCAGATGTTTTGTCTTTAACTCTTTTATAGTTAAAGAAGCATAAAATTTACTCTGTTTTTCTAAATGTTGGTAGCATTGTGAGTTTTAAGATCTCACACAATGAATAGTTCATTGGTTGAACTTTTGAATACCTCTGTCATTATTTGTTCACCTTTTTGTCATTGAAATAGATAAATATATACAAAAGATAATGATGTAAACAATAACTCCAAAAAATTAAAGAGTAGTTTAATCAATATAGGTTACTATAAAATTATATGATTTCATTCTTTTTAAAAATATTAAATAGTTCAGGATGCTTTAAAAGTCAGCTAAAATGTCTAATTTTATATTCACTAGCCATTTGGAATTATCTTTTAATTATGTTATTATATATTATAGAAATAATATATAACCATAATACTTACATTATTGTTAATAATAGCTGAGAACTTGGGATCATTCTGTTGTTTTGTATTATATGTGACAAGAACAATTCAGTGCTTTCTTGTTTCCAGATTCTTTGCATTTAAATTTTCATAAAAACTTACATGAATACCTAATTATTCCAGTTATTTTAGGTAAGGAAGATGAGGCATAAGGGTTTCAAATAAGTTATCATAGTTGGTTGATCATAAAGACTTGATTCAAATAGGCATTCTAAATTCATTGCTCATGTACTTAATGAGGAGTGATCAAAGCATTTTAAATATGCTTATTATCAAATATTTGGAGAATTATAGAATTAGCCCCAAAGAGTTCTAGTGCATTTTATAGTAACTTGCATAATGAACTTAAAGATAATTTCTGGTGGAAATGTGTTAATATGATCGACTCATTATGTGTCTTATAGTAGCCAAAGTTTAGTCTTTCATTTTTAAGTGACTGGTATAATAATACTAACACCATTATATTATAATTATACTACTGGTGATACCATTATATTATATGGTGGATATCTAGTACATGTATATTGAGTTAATTATGCATTAAAAATGCTCAGAGAAACTTGTCTAAAAAAGTGGGTGTAGTGTTTGAAAAATTACTTTTATTCCATGGAGTATTTTTTAAAAAAATAATTGAACTTTCAGTTTAGGGTAAAGAGTCATATGCAACTCTGAAGAAACTGTAATAACAATTCGGTCTATCATTTACATGATTTTTCCCAAAGGTAACTTCTTGCTAGACTATAGTATAATTACCATAATGAGGAAATTGACATTAATTCAATGCACTCATTATAGTCAGACTTCCCCAGTTTTACACGTTCAGTCATGAGTTGTTTAATGATGTGGACATGTTCTGAGAAATGTGTTGTTTGGCTATTTTGTAATTGTAAGAACATCATAGAGTGTACTTACACAAGCCAAGATGGTATAACCTACTACACATCTAGGCTATTCAATAAATGATATACACATATCTATATCAAAATATCTATATCTTTATCTAAAACTGCCTGTTGATCCTGGGGCCAAAATATTCAAACAACATGAGATTAAATTCAGCACAAGAAAAATGATGCAATCAGGAAACACAGTAAACATGAGATGCATGAAGCTGCTTCTGGCATAACACAACATAATCTTCTATAGTAAACTTCATTTTTAAAAAAGAAAAATTCACTCTAAAATAATGATGAAAGTATAGTATAGTAAACACACAAATCAGTAGCATTTATTACCAAGTGTTATGTATGTCATAATTTTTGCATGTGCTATTCTTTTATATGAATGGCAGCACAGCAGGTTTGTTTATAACAGCATCACCACAGAACCCATGAATAATGTGTTGTGCTACAACATTACTGTGGCAATGACATCACTTCCAAATGAGAAATTTTTAATTCCATTATTATTTTTGTGGGACCACTGTCTGACATGTGTTACATCATTGACTGAAATGATTATGTGGTGTACTTATTTATTTAGTTCCATGCAATTTTTTCACTTATGTAAATTCATATAACTATCACAGCCAAGATGTAAAACAATAATATCACCAAAAGGGTCCCTATTCTTGCACTTTTTGCACCCTACCCATCTCCCTGCACACTTCAACCCTACTTCCATAACACTTCACAATAACTAATCTGTTCTTCATCTCTAAAATTTGCCATTTTTGAATGTTATATAAATAGAATAATAGTAGCCTTTTAGAATTACCTTTTTTTTTTTCCACTCAGCCTAATTTCCTGGAAATATATCCAGGTTGTTGACATTTCATTACTTTCTTTGTATTGTTGAGCAGTATTCTATGGTATGGATATGTCCATTTGTCCAAAGTTTTACTCAGTGAAGGGCATCTGGGTTGTTTCCAGTTTTTAGCTATCAGAAATAAAGCTGCTATGAACATCTGTCTATATGTTTTTACATGAGCACAAGTATTATTTCTCTGTGACAAATGTTTCAAAGTACAATTGATAGGGCACATGGTAATTGTATAACTTCCACATTGGTTTGCAGTGGCTCTTTGGTTTTGCATTTCCACCAGCAATGTATAAGTGAATGTTTCTATACAACTATATCAGCATTTGATGTTGTAATTAATTTTAATTTTCACCATTCTGATAGTGTGTAGTAATATCTTATTGTGGTTTTAGCTTTCATTTCTCCATGGCAAGTGCTGCTGAACATCTTTTCAGATGCCATCTATTTATTCTATCTGGTTGCATATGGGTGGCAAATTTTATTTGCCATTTATATATCATCTTTTTTGAAATGTCTATTCATATCTTCTACTTATTTTTCTAATTAGACAGTTCTATGCTATTGAATTTTGAGAATTCTTTACATGTCCCAGATATTTATCCATTATATAATTCTAGATACTAGTACTTTGCATGTTTTGTAAATATTTTCTCCTAATCTGTAGTTTGTTGTTTAGTACTCTTACAGGGACTGCCATGGTTTGGATAAATGTCCCCATAAGGTCTATGCATTAAAGGTGCCATTGGGAGGTGGTAGAACCTTTAAGAGATGGGGCCTAGTGGAAGAAAGTATGGCCTTTGTGGGGGTATGCAATTGAAGCGGGGGTATTGAGACTTGAGCCAACCCTTTCTATCTCTCTTTTTGCTTACCAGCTGCCATGAGTTGAACACCTTTCTCTACCTTGTGCTTCTATTGCAATGTAGAGTCTTGTCACAGGAACAAAAGCAACGGGCCAACCTACTATGCACTGAGACCTCTGAAACCATGATCTGAGATAGCCCTTTCCTCCTCATTATTTGGTTTCTCAGATATTTTCCCATAATAACAGAAAATGGACTAATGTAGACTGTTTTGCAGAAGACAAACTTTTAATTTTGATGAAGTACAATTTAGTAATTTGTATAGGTTTTGCCTTTGGTGTCAACATTAACTATTCTTCCCCTAGCTCTACATCCTAAATATATATATATATATATATATATATATATATATATATNTATATATTGTCTGTTTTCTCACCAAAGTCTATAGTTTTCTGTTTACCTTTAAGTTGTGATTTATTCTGAATGGTTTTGTATGAAAAGAAGAGGTCTAGATTGAATTTGCTTTATTGGGGGGGGGGGTTGCCTATGTATGTTTAATTGCTCTATTATCATTGGTTGGAAAAACTGTCCTTTCTCCACAGAATTTCATCTATATATTTGTCAAAAAAAAAAAAACAGTTGGACATACTTATGTGTATTTATGTAAAGATATTTTAAGATATAGTTGTTGTTGTTATTGGTACCAGGGATTGAACCTAGGGGTTTTTAACCACTGAGACACACTCCCAGCCCTTTTTTGTATTTTATTTAGACACAACCTCACACTGAGTTGCTTAGGGCGCCTTAAGTTGCTGAGGCTGGCTCTGAACTCAAGACCCTCCCACCCCAGCCTCCTGAGCTGCTGAGATTACAGGTGTGCACCACAGTGCCCAGCAAGATATAGGTATGTTAAGGAAAAGAAAGGTAGAATTACAGAACAGAAGTCAGTAAACTTTTTCTGCATGGGTTCAGATAGCCAATATTTTTTGCCTTTGTGGTCTCTGTCACAATTCTGTTAAAACCAGTCATACCCATACTTAAATGAAAGGGTGTTATTGTACTCCAATTACACTTTATTTGTAAATGTACTATAGGCTGCAGTTTCCAAATCCCTCCTCTGAAGAAAAGAGTAAGAATTAAGGTAAAATTTCATTATCAAGAAAATATTAGATATTTAGGAAATACTACTAAATTCCTTCTAGCATTGTAGTATTTAACACGCTAATGGCTTTGCTATCATTTTAGTCATTATTTTTCAACTGAGTAATATATAAAACCATTTTAAAGGGAAAGCACGATTTTATATTCTTAGGGTTATTTAAATTACTTTTACTATAGTGCTACTTAAATATGTAAAACCAAATATTGGTATAATTTTCTTTTATATATAATATATAAATTTTTGTGAGTGAAACTATAATACAAGTAAAATTAATTTTGTAATATTAATCTGATGAAATTAATTTTGTGTCAATAAAAATAAATTACTTTGTTAAGATGAAAATGATCAGACTGATTTAAATTTGATATGACTGTGTGATGACTGAATTCTCTATACTTTTTGCTGCTTGGACTCCTTTGAATTCATTGTTCATTGAACATATTGATAATGATTTGGAGTTAATTTTGCAAATTCATTAGTTACATACAATTTTCTTTTCTTCTTATCCTGTAACATTTCTCGTACTATTTTCATAAACACAACATGGGTACTGAATTTATGAAGTAATTCTTAGACTTGAGATGGTTTTAGAAGATCTAATATATATAATTTATATTTTTATTTATGTAAATATATAATTTATATTTTATATTAAATATTTTATAAATGAGAACACAGAATTTTATTTATTTATTTATTCTTTTTAATTTGTTTTACTTAGTTACATATGACAGTACAGTGATCTTGACATATCATACATTTAAATCAGATGGGATATAATTTCTCATTTTTCTGAGTATACAGGTTGCAGAATCACATTGGTCATGCAGTCACATATATGCACGCAGTAATAATAATGTCTATTTCATTCTAAAAAGTATTTTGTTAACAATAGTGCCCATAAATATCTTCATGGACCAACATGTTAATCTTGATCTTTTTCTTTTTAAAAGGTAACTGCACAGTCTTTTATGGTAATAATATCTGCCCAAACATAACTCTAGAGTATTAACAAAAATGAGAATACTGTATATAATTAACCTATAGGTATTGTTTGGTATAATTATTCTGAAGGATTCTCATAGAATTCTTGTCAGAATCTAATTAGTAATATGATGTTCTTCTAATCTATAACAATGTATTTTTGCATTATTATATAATAACTTTTTCCTGAAAAAAATATTACATTTAAAGTATTGGAATTAAAAATAAATTGAATGCTTTCTCCTTGACTTGGAACAGATTTTTTTTTTCCAGTTTAAGAAATTAGATATTTACATTAAGTACTATCAGTGGTTAACATTTATCAAATTCTTACTAGTTTCCAGGTTCTATTCTGGGTTCTTCACAAATACTACATCATGTAGTCATAGAAAAACTTTACAGGGTAGGTACTATTATTTGTCCCTTCTAATAGAAGAAATAACTAAAGTACAGAAAATTTAAGTAATTTTCCTGCTATCTCACGGCTAATAAAATGATATAATTCAAAGCAGGCAATTGAACCCAGTAGCCTGTTCCTTTTATCCTTTCTCAATATAATTTTTTTCCGAAGGGAAGTTATATCATTGGTTTGGCTTTTCAGAGCTCACCTTTGAGTCATTGATTCTATAAGCTGTATCTTATCATCTTATACTCCATTGTCAATATGCTCAGTAAATTGACATACTGTTTTTGTCTTATTATGTAATTGGGGAAAATGTCTGGCCATTATAGTGCCCAAATTTGATTATGTGTTTAGTATTAAAATTAACAGGGCTTAAATTGATCTTAGTGTTTTTCAAAAAAATCCATTTATACTTATAGAGTAAAATTTTCCAAAATAAAATTTTTTACTTTTTTTCAGTGATTGCTTGGAAATTTAGACTGTTTCTACAAGTTCAAGTCACTATGTTGATATTATTATCGTGTTTCAATAAGTGCTTGTCCCCATTAAAACTAATGCTACGGAGTTCAAATGCTTATAGATTAATATCTTAATTACCCTAATGCAAATTTTATGGTCTCATTGATTTTTTGTGTCTGTTTAACTGTTAATGTAATGGTAAAGTTATACAAATATATGTTTGGTTATAATTCTGAGGGTCATAATAACAGAGATTTTATGTTTTAAATAAGCAGTGTAATTTAGTAGTTTTAAAACCAGAAATAAAGGCATTCCAGGGGAATTTAGGAATAATCAGAGCAATGAAATCAGAGGAAAAATGGGGTGAGTTTCAATAACACATGCAGTATTACTCATGTATATGCATGTAATACATATTTGTGTATAACAAATTTTAATTATATATGTATAAAAAGCAAAAATATGCTATATATAATAAAATTGTTTTAAGTTACATAGCTTAAATAAGAAGTTGCTAAAAATTTATAATTCCTTGCAATTTTATTAATTTAATCAGCAAATTTGAATGAGGCCTACTACAATTTATTTGGCCCAGAAATGTGTTGTCTCAACTTTTTAACATGTTAAAATTAAAGTATGTAGTTTAATTCATGTTAAATTTGCAAACTCATTGCCAAAACTTTGGTAAAGCAATGATTTACTGGAAAGTCCTCATTGCATACTAACTTAAATGTGTGTAGGTGCATGTTTATCTAATTGTCATCTCAGCTAAATAACTTGCAAATTGGTAACCAAAGAAAGTATTAAATTTTAATTTAATTTGAAATTTTAATTTCAGCTCAAACTTAATAAAAATTATTACATTAGGATGCAACTTTGAAAAGTATTGCGTGCAGAGGAGCATAAAGTAGGTTTATAAGATGAAAAGTTATTACAAATGGAGCAAATATTTTGTTACTGGAACATTATATGTGCAGCTTTAAAGCAGCAAACAAGTGATTTATACTACTAATTGGAGAAAAAAATACCTCAGAAGATAAAGCTGACTTTCATTTTGTTATAGAGATATTTGAAAAAGGAATTCTGGTAACACTCCAGGCAACCCAATCAAAGATTGAATGAACTGCCAAATCTCTTGGAACAGATCAGAGAATTTTCAAAACTAGAAAAGGTTGGTGTGATGATTCATACATCATGAAAATCTATCTCTCAGATGCTGAGCATGTAACTTTCAAAGGCCTCCTGCTGACTTCCAAGTGACACTGTTAGCTTCCAGGGATCCATAAGTCCTGTAAGGAGGAAAGGAAACTGTGAATTTAAATAAATAGGGAATATAGATAAAATGTTGATATTATTTGAAATGTCAGAGATTATGCAATCAATTCTGAACGTGCTGAAGAATGAAAAGAAGTATTTCTCTCATGGAACTCTATATCTCTGAAGTAACTAGGAAGCTTTGAGTTTTGAAATATTGAGAATGTTCCTATTATTCTCCAGGAGATAAAAACCTTATTACATAGCAAATGTCCAAAAGAACTCTAAATCTATAGATGGTCTCACTTTTTCCTAGAATCACATGGCAATTCCAAACAATGACTGGGAAAGCTAGAGAAAAGCTAAAGAGAGTGTAAGAAGGATATACTAAGATAGAAGAGTGCAATGAACAGGTGGTCTCCAATACTTTAAAGTCCATTTAAGGAGGAGCCAGCTAAAGAGGCAGTAAAAACGGTAGGCAGAGAGAAGGGAAAAAAATTCTGATGCAATACTGTATCATGGAAAGGAAGAAAAGATAGGGTTTCAAGAAGGGAGTGATCAACTCTGTCAAATGCTGCTACTAGATTGCTAAATAGGATGAAGTTGAAACATGTCCATTGAATTTAATTATAGGATGCTAACAAACTTAAGGAAAGTGGTTTTTATGGAGTAGGGGTGGAGGAGAGATTATATTTTTCTAAGAAGTTAATGGGAAAAAAGATGGAGACTGAATTTAAATAATTTTCTGACAAGTCTCAATGTGCAAAGGATATGAGCTGAAGGAATACTTGGTGAGAATTTTTGAAAGTCTGTTTAGAGAAAATATTCAGAGAGATAGTTATAGGGGAATAGTGGTTTAAACTGCAGATTTATGACTCAGTTATAATGTTAATTTAGTGAATGGCAAGTGGCATCAAAAATAAAAAATAAAGGGAAATGATAAGAAAATATCAATGCACTATGCATAATAAGGTAAAGTTATGACGTATATAACATGTACATATTGACTTACAATGTAGTATATATTTCTTTTTTAATGGGAAGTCGTGCACTGGGGATTGAACTTGGGACACTTGACCACGGAGACACATGCCCAGCCCTATTTAGTATTTTGCTTAGCACATTGCTTTTGCTGAGGCTGGCTTTGTACTCCTGAACCTCCTGCCTAAGCCTCCTGATCCACTGGGATTATAAGCCATACTGGGCTAATATATATTTCTTGTGCATTGTAATAAAGACAAATGCACTTTGGAAGAGAAAGTATTAAATATTAGCAAAGATTATGGACAATGTGAGAAGATGACATGTACTTTTTAAAGAGGAGAAACATATACTATTTTTTTTTGTATCAGAAGGTAGGAAGAGAACATTGGTATTAATGTAGGTGACTGACATATTTGGTAACAGAATTTTAAAGGAATTCCTGTCTGATGTCTCTAATGATTTTAGTTAAGCAGGATATAATTATCTATTGAGAATAAAGGGTATAAAGTGGATAGCATGGTATGTAAGAATGGAAGAAATTTTAGATATTTTTATAGGAATTAGATCATAATAATTAGAGATTTATATTAAAATTCTAAGTAGGTGATGCTATTGATTGAATTTAAATAAATGTCAGTTTGAGAGTTTTCATCTGTCTGAATGGGGACAAAGGCACAGTACACGTGGGTTTTTGGATTCTAGTTTGGAGATTTTGAAAGAACAAATCAATAAGGGAGGTTTAGGGTAATGGTAACAAAATGATTGAAATAAAAGATTTCATTATTAATTGAAGTATACAAAACTGATGTTTTGGAAAAAATGGGGAGGATAATAGAGCTAAAGTCTCAAAAATATGGAAGAATAGTTGGAGTTGGGACTCTTGTTCTGGAAAAAGGGAATTTTTATCTGAGAATGGAATGTTTGTGATTTTGGAAGTGGAAAAATTTTGTATGTTTTAAGGTATTGGTGGAAATGGTATGAAATATACCATTAATGAAGAGCAAATCTGAGAGCCATCAAAACATGATGCTGGGTAGATCATTCATGTTAGGCATTCAGTGTCTTGAGATGATTCCAGAAATAAGGGAGGCAAGGAATACCCTGAGATAGGTACTAAAATCTTTAGTGAGCAAGATACATTGGGGAGCATGTTAGTAGATGAAAACAAGGAAAAAGAATTTTGAAAGGCTTTTGTGGAGCAAAGCGATAATGAGTACTCCAGGCCTACTTCTAACCCATGCACTACCTAAGATAAGGACATTACCTAAGAGTACCAGTTCTGGATTCAAACTGCCTGGATTTTATTACTGGCTTCATCTCTCTATATTTATGTGGATTTGAGAAATTTAGTTGATCTATATTCCAGTTTCCTATTTGTAAAATGTGAATATAATTACCTAATTTATGGGATTACTCTAATAATGAAATAAAATGAATTTATAAAATCTATTTATGAAATACGTTTGTATATTGCTTTATTTTAGTACTTATGCATAGGAAGTATACAGTAGATGACATTAGATGTTAGTTATCATCATTAGCTATTATTTTCTAAAACATTAAAAAATAAAATAAGTAGTCTGTGCTTGAGAGAGATTTTTTTTTTTTTTTTTTTTTTTTT
>NW_026000242.1:30758413-30762042 GCF_001458135.2 Marmota marmota marmota | reverse complement strand
TTTTTTTTTTTTTTTTTTTTTTTTTGTAAAAGGAATGTTTAAGGAAAGCTGTTTGTTGGGATTATCTGATTTTATAGGGGGAGTTATACAAATCTCAGTGCAAAGGTTTTGTGGGGAAAGGAGGAATTAACACCAGGCAGTATGGCAGTTCAGGGATCTGATATACTGAAAATTGTAGCAATGACACTAGAGCTAAAGATAGCTGCTTAACAGTATAATTGCCACAGTGGCACTCCATAGACTACCCAAAAGCTGGAGAAAAAATCAGGAGTTTGAGACATATTGTAAATTTAATTTCAGTAGCTATTTGGAGGAAGGACAATACTTTGGCTTTACAGATAGCATCAATATATATGCTCTGGAATGGAGGTCCTATAGGTGTGAGATAGGGTGAGATAATTCTCTTTCTTCTAGTGTCAAGAGCTACAGTGAGATTAATTGTGACTGCCAACTGTGGGTAAATGAACACAAGTCACATGGTCTTTATTGGAAGTAGGAAGGAATACACATTTGGCATAGTTCCCACACATACTCAGTTTATATGCCATCCCTTTACCCTAATCATCATTATTTCTGTCATGATAATTATCATTATCTTAGGTTATCATTTACTTGTTTACTGATTGTTTTCTTTATTTGAATGCAAAATCAGTAAGAATAGTAATTATTTTTCTTATTTATCATAGTGCCTCCAGTGTCTAGACAGCTACTATTATTTATTAAATAAAGATCCTCTAACTCTGCTGCCTGGTTGCTGTGTTCTGAGCTGCTTTCCTTTGCCACATTCTTCCACCATGATATTCTCCCTCACCTTGATCCCAGAGGTATGAAGTAGGCCAAGTATGGACTATAAAACTGAGTCAAAATAAACTTTCCTACTCTTTTAATCTTGACAGGTCTTTTGGTCACAGCAATGAAAAAGCTGACTAAAACAGAAATCGCAACTGAGAAGTAAGGTCATTGTTGTGACTAACCTGACCATGTGGTTCAGAAGCCTTTTGTTTGCAGAGAGGAAGAGTATTGAAAAGTTTGGCAATGTTTGCTGGAAAAGTTTTAAGATGCTCAGAAGAACAACCAATAAGAGTAAAGATGGTAAAGACTGGGATTATGAGGTTTCAGAGGAAAAAGGCAACTCTATTGGAAATTGTTCTGGAGGTCATTCATGTTACATTCTCGCAAAGAAGTTATCTATATTTTTCCATGTGTGAGATTTTCCTTGAGGGTGAATTTAAAGGTTATGGACTGGTTAATCTGGCAGAAGAAATTACAAGGCAGCACAGCATTCAGGCAGTGGCATAGATATTGCTGGCAGCTTTTAATTAAGTTTACTTGATGATCAATGCAGAATGATTGAAAAATTTGCAATTGTTCAGAAAAGTGCAAATATAAATGGAGTTAAAGAAGGGATGGTTGTGCTGGACACTCTGGTGCATACCTATTATTCCAGTTAATTTTGAAGCCTGAGGCAAGAGAATTGAAAGTTTGAGGCCAGCCTCAGCAACTTATTGAAGCCCTGCACAGCTTAGCAAGATCCTATCTCAACATAAAAGTGTAGTGAATGTGGTTTAGATGTAAAGCATCTCTGGGCTCAATCTCAGTATACCCCCCACCAAAGGAAAAAAAAGTATATATGCTAAGTACTTTACACATAAACAATAAGAAAGATGACTTTAGGGCATCTCAGGAACTGGCAAGACCATATCCATCTCAGGGGTACCTAGGAAGTTGTTTCACTGTGCTCAGCCATGCAGGTACTCAGAGGCTGCAGAAGCTGCTGTAGTGATGGTATCAGGAGGCTTGGCTACTGCTCAAAATATAGCCAACCTTGGCATCAACCATGTGATACTGGTTCTGCAGGAATGCAGGATGCTGGAGTTAGAGGATCTTGGAGGCTTCCACCAAAATTTTAAAGGAAGGCCTAGGAGACCAGACAAAGCATAGTAGGGTCAGAGTCCTGTGGGATGCTCCTGAAAGGGTGATGCACAAAGATGTATAAAGGAAGCTGAAGCCACTGTGGAGACGCCTGAGATTAAGAGATGCCAGTAATAGGGATGTATGCCTAGAAAAGCTAACAAAACCAAAACCAACCAACCAACCAAATAACAACAGCAACAAAAAAACAAGCAGAAACAAGTCAAGAGAGAGGCCATGGCCACAGGGTAGAGCTACGTAAGTCCTTTGGAGAGAACATCACAATACCATATTTTCTAACCACCAGATGTAGAGCTATAGTACTTGTTTGCCCAGCTGGATTTCAGGTTTGCTTTGGGCTCATCCCTTCTTTCTATGTCCCTATTTCTCCACTATGGAATAAAAATGTTTTCTTTGTGTCATTATATATTGGATGTATGTAACTTGCTTTTGATCTTTATAGGAAAACATTCAAGAGTTTGCCTTGAGTCTTCAGTGAGAGTTCTGGTCTTAGAATTTTGGGTAATGTTGAAACTATTAAGACTATAGAGTACTCTAAAAAATGGTCAAAATGTAATTTGCATCGTGAGATTAGCATGAGCTTTTGTGATCCAGGAGCAGAATGTTACAATTTAAGAGACAAGGTGTCACCCAAAGCTCATTTTTAGAGATGAAATAATAAGATTAATAATAAGAGAGGTGTAATCTAATCAGTGGATTAGTCCACTGGTGGGCTAACTGGGAGATAACTATAGGCAGGTAGGTTGTGACTGGATGAAGTAGGTCAATGGAGGTGTGACTTTGGGGTTTTTATTATGTCCCTGGTGAGCAAACCTCTCTCTGATTCCCTATTGCTATGTCCTGAGCTGTTTTCCTTTGCTGTACCTTTTCATCATGTATTGTACCACTTCTTGGGCCCAGAGATATGGAATTGATCAAGCATGGACTGTACCTCTGAAATCATGAGCCAAATACTCTCCTACTTATTTTTTTTTTCTTTTTTACTTTCAATTTAACGTACTAATGTTACTTTGAAGATGATGTACATGTGGAGTTAGTTTGCTTATAAAAATATATTGCTGTAGCCAGGCATGGGCGTGTATGCCTGTAATCCCAGTGGCTAGGGAGGCTGAGACAGGAGGATTGCGAGTTCAAAGCCAGCATCAGTAAAAGCGAGGTGCTAAGCAACTGAGTGAGACCCTGTCTCTAAATAAAATACAAAAAAGAGCTGGGGATGTGGCTTAGGGGTCAAGTGCCCCTGAGTTCAATCCCAGGTAGCCAAAACAAAAAACAAAAACATATATATATATATGACAGGGTTTTACTAAGTTGCATAGGACTTTGCTAAGTTGCTGAGGCTGGCTTTGAACTCATGATTCTCCTGCCTCGGCTTCCTGAGCTGCTGGATTACAAGCACATCCCTTGCACCCGGTTCAGAGTGACCATTCTTATTTCCATTTTCCAGTCAAAGAAACTGAGGTTACAGAGCTTATTTAGCCAGAAGTAGAGCTAGGATTTGGACACAGAACTCTCTTTTTCTTCCTCCAAGCTCTTTTTCTTCTTCTTTTTTTTTTTTTCTGAAAACAGCAGGGAAGGCAAAACAAGGTCTAACTCTTTTTATTCTTGACTGATACGACTTGGTAATGAACCCTTTGGCAGTCAGCCACATTAAGGCCTCTTCTACCCGCCATCATCAAGGAAGAGGAGAGTCCCAGCAC
>NW_026000242.1:30722270-30758267 GCF_001458135.2 Marmota marmota marmota | reverse complement strand
TTTTTTTTTTTTTTTTGTAAATAGTAAGTATTTAAAAAACAGATCAGCAATTTTAAACTATAAAATTGAAGATGCCATCAAAAGCCTACCAATAAAGAAAATCCCAGGAAGATGGAGTCTCACTAAATTCTACCAGACCTCCAAAGAACTAATACCAATCCTTCTCAAATTATTTCACAGAAAAGAAAGGAATACTTCCAAATTCATTTTATGAAGCTAGTATCACCCTGATACCCAAACATACAGAGACAATCAATGAAAGAAAACTTCAGACCAATATCTCTGATGAACATACAAGCAAAAATTCTTAATAAAATAGTGGCAAACTGCATGGAAAAGCATATTAAGAAGATAATGCACCATGACCTGTGGGGTTCACTCTAGGGATGCAAGGCTGGTTCAACACATGGAAATCAATAAACATAATTCATTACATCAATAAAATTAAAGAAAAGAGTCACATGATAATAGATGCAGAAAAAACATTTGACAAAATACGCATCCATTCATGTTCAAAACACTAGAAAAACTACGGATAGTAGGCACATACCTTAACATTGTAAAAGCTGTATATGTTAAACCCAAGGTCAACATCATTCTAAATGGAAAAAAAAATTGAAAAAATTCTCTCTAAAAACTATAACTCTACAATGAAAATTGTAAAACACTAAAGAAAGAAATTGAAGAAGACTTTAGAAAGATGGAAAGATCTCCCATGTTCTTGGATAGGCAGAATTAATATTGTCAAAATGGCCATACTACCAATAATGTTATATGGATTTAATGCAATTTCTATTAAAATTCCAATGATGTTCTTCATAGAAATAGAAAAAGCAGACATGAAATTCATTTGGAAAAATAAGAGGTCCAGAATGCAAAAGCAATCCTCAGTGAGAAAAGTGAAGCAGGAGACATCACAATACCAGAATTTAATCTTGTCTGTAGAGCTATAGTAACACAAATGGCATGGTATTGGCACCAAAATAGGCATGTAAACCAATGATACAAAATAGAAAAAACAGAGACAAACCCACATAAATTCAGTTATCTCACACTACACAAAAGTGCCAAAAACATACATTGGATATAATACAGCCTCTTCAACAATAGGTGCTGGGAAAACTGGAAATCCATATGTAGCAAAATAAAATTAAACACCTGTCACCCTACACAAAAGTCAAATCAAAGTGAATCAAGAACCTAGGCATTATACCAGAGACCTTGCTCCTACCAGAGGAAAAATAGGCCCAACTCGCAATCATGTCAGCTTAGGACCAAATTCCTCAACAAGACTCCTAAAGCACAAGAAGTAAAATCAAGAATCAATAAATGTGATGGATCCAAACTAAAATCCTTCTTCACAGCAAAGAAAACAATAATGTGAAGAGAGAGCCTATAGAATGGGAGAAAATCTTTCCTACATGCACCTCAGATGACCATTAATCTCCAGGATATATAAAGAACTTAGAAAACACCAAAAACAAACAAACAAACAAATCAATAAATGGGCAAAGGAAATGAATAGGCACTTCACAGAAGAAGAAATATGATCAGTTAACAAATAAATGAAAAAATGTTTAACATCTCTAGCAATTAGGGAAATGCAAATTAAAACTACACTGAGATTTTGTCTTACTCCAGTCAGAATGGCAATTATCAAGAATACAAGTAACAGTAAAAGATGGTGATGATGTGGGGGAAAAGGTACACCCATATATTGTTGGTGGGACTGCAAATTGGTACAACCACTCTGGAAAGCAGTATGTAGATTATTCAGAAAACTTGAAGTATAACCACCAGTTGACCCAGTTAACCCACTTCTCAGTATATACTCAAGGACTTAAAATCAGCATACCTAGTGATGGGACCACATTATTATTTACAGCAATTCAATTCACAATAGGTAAGCTATGGAACCAATCTAAGTGCCCTTCAAAAGATGAATTGATAAAGAAAATGTGTTACATATACACATTAGAATATTAGCCATAAAGAAGAATTAAATTATGTCATTTGCTGGTAAATGGATGGAACTGGAGACTATCATGCTAAATGAAATAAGCCAATTCCAAAAAACCAAAAGTTGAATGTTTTCTCTGATATGTAGATGCTAACGTACAATAAGGTGTGAGGGGAGGAAATAATAGAAGTTCATTGGATTAGACAAGGGGGAATGAGGGAAGGGAGAGGGACGGAAATAGGAAAGATAGTAGAATGAATTGGACATAACTTTCCTGTATTCGTATATGAATATATGACTGACCAGTGTAACTCCACACCATGTACAACCACAAGAATGGGCAGTTATATTTCAAGAATGTATAATATGTCAAAATACATTCTCCTGTCACCTATAACTAAAAAGAACAAATAAGATAATTAAAAAAAAAGATCAGTTTGGAATCTTAGGACACTCATCAAATAAGCTATCAAGAATTTCAGGGACTCAGTATTTATCTATTAATACATGGATTATAGTTAAGACAACTATGAAGTATCTGCTACATATATACAATGCAATAAATACTTTGAGTCTTGATTTAACTTTAAAGACTCATTCTATCATAAATCTTATGATATATTGCCTTGTCACAGGCCCAAAAGTTATGAGGACAACCTATGGACCAAAACCTCCAAAACTGTGAACTAAAACACGTCTTTTCTTTCTTTAGTTGATTTATCTCAGGTATTTGTTATAGTTATAAAATGTTGACTAACACAAAAAGGACTTCTGTTTATCTCATTTTGTCTTCTGGGAAGTCTATGACAGATTCTCCTTTCTGTATCATGGAGTTACATCCTAATGAACCCATCATAAATTGAAAATGTCATTAACTTAACAATGCATTTAATACACCTACCTACTTAACTTAATCATATTTTAGCCTATTTAACCTTAAATATACTCAGAGCACTTGCATTAGCCTACCACTGGGGAACATCACCTAACACAAAGCCTATTGTATAAGTGTTGGCTATTTGAATACTGTACTGAATGTGAAAACTAGCACCAAGTAAAGTCAAAATTCATAATTTGAATCATTGTAAGTTAGGAATAGTCTATACTAGCACTTTGAGGAATTAAGGACTAGTAACTATTATGTTTGTGTTTTTCTTTCCTTTGTTCTAGCATATGGGGAAAAAAAAATCACGTTTGACCCTTCATTTTTTGTGTGTGCATATGTGGTACTGAAAATCAAATGTAGGACTTTGCACATGTTAAGCAGGCTATATACCACTGAGCTATGTACCCCCAAATCCCTTATCCTTTATTTTGAAAAGAAAGTTAGAAAAATGCATTCTCTAAATAGACATTTAGATTTTAGAAACATTAATTTACTGCCCTATTAATAATTTAAACAAGTAAAAGTTTCTTTTTAAACCTGGAAGGAAGTCTCTACTTTTTATCTTTGCTTTTAAAGATTTGGTTATTACCACATTTTGTGTGATTTTTTTTTATTAAACTGCGTACATAAAATTCTTTTACAGAACAAATGAACAAAAAATTAGTTTTGCATGGGGCCTGATTTAATTATTGTACAAGAGCTCTTATGCCATTTTAGAAATGAGTGGCACCACATTCTGAAATATTGTATCTTGTAAACTAAATGGCAGAAAATTAAAAACAGATTGAGGACATGTTTCAATTTAAAAATATATCCTTGTAGTCTGATATATTTAACTGAATGCAGATTAAATCTGGAAAAGACATAACCACCACAATTTGCTTACTCGTGTTCACATCCCGTGATATAACTAGAACAAAGTCTGCAATTATGCAGGTAGTAAATGTAATTGCATTCTTTTAAAATCAACTGTACATGTCAAGATATAGTAACATAAACTTTATTTATTTCAGTTGCACCAATAATTATATTTGCATTTGTAAAGAAATGAATTGTTTTTCTTAATGGTAATCAAGATGGTTATTAAGTACCCACTAAACATATTATGTGCATGAAGTGCTTTGAGTCTTCATAATAAAAATGCACCCTCAAATGGTTAACAGAGGAGAAAGATTAGAAATCATTAACAAGGTTTCTGTGACAGATTCGTGAACAGTTCTCTCAGTGTTTCTTCTTCATTTACTTTATTTGCTGCATATTTTTGGCTTCTCTCATTCTGATTTTTTACTTTTCCCTATTTTCCTTTGATTCTGTAATGCTTCTTCCCTGTTCATCCTTTTAATTTTTGCACTAATGAATAAACTATATAGCTATTTCTGATGTGCAAATGTATTTTGAATAAGTATACGAGACAATGAATTGTGTGAAGAAACTAAGGAAGAGAAAAATGGCATATGATAGGTACCTTTGTAAGTAAGCTAGAAACATTGATTTTGGTCACAATGTTACTAGTGACTTTTGTAGTTTAAATATTTGGATTGAAAATAGAATAATGAGAATAGATGTTCAAGGAATAAATTCAAAAAGAGAAATTAAAACTTACGTATTTGTCATTTCCTAGAAAAGAAATGGGAAAACAATGTTCTTTCAAATGCAGAAAAAAAACTGAATGAGCATTTCTTTAGAAAAGTCATTGATTTCCAAAAGACATAAATCTGAGAAATATATACATTAACATATCTGATTCTAAGATTACTTTATACATATTCAAAATTAAACATCTCATTTTAAAAATCTAAGTTTACTAATCTTATGATAAATCTCCATTTCTACATTGTAATTTAGGCTAATGTATTTTGGCTAATGGAAAGTTCTTATTAATTGAAGCTTATCAAATGGCTTATATTTTTCAATGACTCTAATATTTTGAAATTTGTAATAAAAATTAAAATTTACTAAATATGTCCAATAGTCAACAATTTTATACCAGGTCTTTTTAAACATTGAGACTATATAATTGGGAATTCTTCAGGCCTCTGCTTTGTGTTCAATAATTCTTTAAAAGGGCACTAAATTTAAAAAAAAATCATTCCTATAATTTTTAAGAAACATGCTGTATTTATAATAATTCAGTGCCTTTTTAGAATACCATATACATCCAACTCTTAATATCTTGATGTCAGGGACTTAGGACTATTCATCTCTGAATCTCCAGCATACTTGCTTACACATAGTAAGCAGTGAATCTTTATGAAAATATTGAATTGGAGACTTTGGATTTTGTTCTGAAACAGAAAAGGCTCTGAAATCCTAGAAGGTTAACTATAATGATAGTTTCTTACTTTGATACTCTTGTCCAAACAGGATCAAGACATATTTGCTGTAAGAAAGATATTGGAAATGAAACAAACAAAAACCCTCCTCCATGAGAAAGGGGAAATACTGATGAATGATACTGGCCAAATTACATTGTTATATTGTGTGCATGTACAAATATGTAATAATAAATTCCAACATCAGTACAACTATTATGCTCCCAAAAAATGAAAAATTTGCTCTAAACAGGAAATAGTTACATTTGGAATTTTTGGTTTTTATCCTCAAGAATACCTTACCATTGCTGAGGACAGTTTAGAGAAGGTACTCATGGCTTTTATTAGTAGAGATCAGAGACTACAGGGTTTAGAAATTCAGGATGTAGATCAGTGATAAAGAGGTTGCCCAGCATACATGAGAACCATTTTTAAATATCTACCAAACCTCCCCACCAAAAAAGAGATGACAGGTTGTAACTGGACTGTCCTTAGAAAAGTAAATTATATTAGAATTGGATAAGAGCCTTGAGAAGAAAAAAAATTGACCTTATATCCCTCTCATAACATATGCACTTAAATGATATGTGAAATTGCTCTTCTAAGGAACTTAAAGACAAGAAGAAAATGCATACATTTCTGTGATTATAACTGATGACTATTAACCTTACAAATTTTGTTTATTTCAGGATATTGCATTCATTCATTCTGTAAATTTTTATAGAAAACTGAATTTACTTAAATGCAATTTACCAAATTTAGGAAAATTAACTCACTGCTCTATAAGTATACTATCACAAAATTAATTTACTTTCATGTGAGTTCTTTAGTCAAAAAGAACATTTCAACTAATTCTGTTTGACAGATTTGACTCAACTACAATATGGAAGTTGGTGCCTTTTTATGCGTGCCAACATTTTCAAATATAGAATTTTCAGTTAAAACAGAGGTTTTCTTAACTTTTTTCCTTAGATGACTATGACTACATGATGGTTGAAAAGAGAAATAAGTTCTAGAACTGTGAATATTATTACAATTCATTCATTTAAATAGGTTGGAAGAATTATAGTTTTTCCGTTTTTTTCATAGCTATATGGAGGAGAGTATATTTATCATAAGAGTTTGCATTAGCGTATAAGTTGTGCCTAAAACAATTTTTTGTTACTATGTATTTTGTAGTGCCAGAATAAAAATTACTCATCTCCACTTCTATAAGGAGACCAAGCTTAAAAACATTTATTTCACTTAAAGATAAATTCATTCATTTGAAACATATAATACAATATGTTTGTATTATCAAACATATAATAGCTTATAAAAATTCAGTTTGTAAAATCCAATTGAAGATTCTGTTCAAAACCATTTTGAAAGACAAATTTTAATTGTATGTTGCAATTTTAATTGTTTTTACTTTATACAGCTGTCTTTCTTTTTGTCAGGCAACTGTTGACAGGCGTGCTGAATTTAGTAAGACTGCCTTCCTTACTTAAATCATGTTTCCCTTGAGCTGCCAGTTAAAGATGCCCTCATGCTTGTTGACATATTATTAGTGATTGACTGTTAAAGGAATGTTAGTATTTCCTTAAGCTCTTTTTTTTTGCTTCTTTATATATCAAATTGACTTTATTTTATTTGTGATTTGCATATTTTCTATTTTTTGAGGGCATGAAATATGTTCATAAAATCAGTTATTAAAAAGAAAATCCAAATGTCAATTAACTGCTCTGTGATTAGACTTTCTCTACTAAAAACAAGTAAAAACTGGGAGTGCTTCTTTGGTTGAAGTTTTCTGTGGTTCATGATTGCTATTTATTTTATCTTTAAGTTACTATTTCTAACATGACACAAGTACTCTATTTAAAAATATTACAATATACCTTTTTATGTCACATTATCTGTCTGAAAATATTTACCTAATTTTTAATGTTTTTAGTAACATAATTAATTAATTAATTCATCTTTCCATTGAACATTTTTTTTTCCTAAAAATATGTCATGTGGCAGATTAAGCTATATCCTAGGAAATGCCTAGTAACAAGAAGCAAGGTCTCTTCCTCATAGAAAACCCAGTTGTGATAGAAAAAAAAATCTAGTAAATGTATAAATAGAAAATTAGAGTGGTGAATATTTAAAGAAAATACGAATAGAATTCTTAGAGCACTTAATCCATTATAAGTTTGTGTGGTAAACTCATCAATTATTGGGTATCAATTATACAAACATATATATCTTCTTATTTCATTAATAATTCACTACAGCTTATTGGAACTTTTTATTTAATTTAGCCAAATATAACTTTCCAATTATGATGGCTTTTTTATCATAATATAAGCATTTATAAGTAGGGTAAAATTTATGGATACTTGAAGAAAATTTAGTTTTAAAGAACAGTAATTCATAATGATTCACAACATGGGGTAAATATGTCACACACTTCCTGTTTTTACAATGAAGTCTAAGTCTCCACTCTGGTTTCTCAATGCTCATTGTTCATCATTCTGTCCCCAAGTTCCAACCTTACTAAAGTTCTTCCTTCTGAACATGCCTTACTCTTTCTTGATTTTGGCTCCTGAATATATGGTTCCTTGCATTTCCTGTGTTTCTTACACTTTATCCCATTATTTTCACCCACATAACTTACACCAAGATACCCATTATCTGGTCCATAGTGGGCATTCAATAGAAGTCTATTACATAAATGAATAGCAAAATGAATGAATGAATGAAATAATATCAAAAAGTGACAAAAAGGAAGTTATATTTGTATGTCAGAGTCTGGAATGTAATTGAACTGTCCAGGAATTATTTTAGTTTTTCTTGTTTGTTGAAAATACCCAGAGTTTCTACATTTAGTGAGGCTTATCCTTCATTTGGTATTTTACATTGCCACAAAGGTGTTTTGTAATTTAAAATTAATATTAAAAACAAATTTAATGAAAATATAAAATTTTAAAGTATTTTGAAGTAATACTTCATTTTTAGGAAGGGAAGCAAGGATTTATGTGTGTGGAAAGCACAGTGAGTCATGACCCATTTCTGGTTCTAACAGAGTAAGGCACCACACTTTGCCCTGCTATGTTATGTTAAGATACAGGGTACAAATATGAAAAGATAACTTTGAATCTTGGTTGAGTGGTTTATCATTCAAAGTAAAAGGTATCTTTATTGTGAATATAGCCATTTTTTTATTATGTTTACATGAAAAGGATGTTGATTTCTAATCACTGCCATTTGTATATTAATCATAACTTATGGTAAAATTCTAAACCAATATATTCCTTTGTTAGTAGGCAAATTCTATTCCCATACAGAATAAGAAATTTTATTTTACTTCATTTCGATAAAAGTCAAGGAAAATTGCTAAAAAAATGAATCAGGAACTTTTAGTGGGTACTGATTTGCAGATGGAAATAAGAATATCATGGATAGCTGAAGATTTTCTTTCATTTGGAAACAATTACTAACTCCTGCTATGATAATGAAGCCAATATAGCTACCAGATGATTTCTTAAATTAAAATAGCTACTTTGATTTGTTTTTCCATTAAATAAAATTGAAGAAATATCCAATGCATTTCCTGAGTGACCAAATCTAATGATGTGACTAGATAATCAGACTATTCACAGAAAGATCTAATAGCGGGTTATAGATCCTGGGGTAAAAGAACTAGGGAGACTGGAGTGTTCACCTTTTATTGAGTACACAGGGATTCAACATAGAGTTATAGCTCCCCTACAGCTCTAAAATGCTAATTCAAAGCTCACAGGGAAGATTCCAGTTATGGATTGGTCCCACCCAACATGCAGGGAATAAGGGATGTAACATACCAGGCACATACATGTAAAATGCTCACCATGGGCATACCAGATAGTAGAATTGCTAGTAGTATCACAGAAAAGAGACTGGTTCTAGACACCATGGCAGTAAAGTGTGTTAAATAAATAGACAAAACAGTATGGACAATGTAGATATATCACTACAACTGCAAGAGTCAGAAAACAGAAGCCACAGAGGTGGTATCTGAATGTGTGATCTCAGTGGAATATTATACAGAAAACTAAGTGCTTTGTTATGTTTTGGGGAATGTTTACAATGCTTAAAGTATAGAGCAATAATTATATAGACTCAAACTACAAAAAAAAACCACACACACACGCATTATTGCTGAGATTTTCTTTGTTGATTTTTGAGAATCTCTATCTCCATTTTTTAAAACTGGGATTGAACTCAAGGGCACTTAACCACTGAACAACAACCCTAGGGTTTCACTGAGTTGCTTAGGACCTTGCTGAGTTGTTGAGGCTGTCTTTGAATGAATAATCCTCCCACTCAGCCTCCTGAGACCCTGGGATTACAGGCATGTTCCACCATATGCAGCAGAAAATATCACTTTTAAACTTTTTTCACACTTCCTAGACCTTATCTTCTAATTTTCTACTTACTAAACACTTACAGACCAAGAAATGAGATTTTATATGTATATATGTATATATGTGTATATGTGTGTATATATATACATATACACTATATATATATATATATATATATATATTTCTCAAATTGACAAGGAAATTTGTTTAAATGGCCAATATTTTTTCCCATTAAGATAAGGGGAATTATAAGTGAAAATAAAAGCAATCCAATGTAATAATTATCTGAAGTTGCCAAAAATGGACTGTGAAATGGCTTATTTACCTTTTTGAATTTCCTATCTAGAAATACATTTTCTCCATTTTAGGTGAATATTGTGTTTATAAACAGGTAGTCTTCTGTAACTTGTCAGATCTTAGGCTTCATCTCTTAACTCAAGAGCCATAAAATACAGAATGCATATGTAAAATTAGAAATTGCTTTCACCATTTCATCAATCTCTATTGTTTAGTCTATTTTCTTGTCTCACTTTTCTTGTTCTATTGATATCTGAAGCACATTTTCTGGTTTAAATAATTAATTTTTCATCTTTATTGGGATATATTTGGCATATGAAAATTATTATATTCAAAATGTACAATATGATGTTTTTGGTACATTGTGAAATTATTGTCACAATCAAACTAACTTATCCAACATCTTACATAGTGAGGTGTGTGTATGTGTGTGTGTGTGTGTGTGTGTGTGTGGTAAAAGTTCTTCAGATCTATTCTTTTACTAATTTTAAAGGATACATTACTGTTATCTACAATTTTATGCTTTAAAGGATGCACTTTAGGGAGCAATTAAATTTGGGGTTAGAAGTAAGCAAGTAGTGGAAAATTCATTTGTTAGTACAGTTTGCAGAATGACTTGTTGAGAAGTTTAAGAATCAAAAGAATTGTTGAAAGTCTTTAAGTGAAGTCTCAGTAGCCCAGTTTACCCGTCCCCCTCTGGGGCAGACACCTACCAGAGCCTAGTCTTTGGTGCAGGACTGCCCCTTCTGACCAGCAGATTATCACTGGAGCTGAGATCCAGCTCAGACCACCCACACCAGACCACAGGGACCACATTCTCAGTAGGCCTGTCCACCCCTCCCCTGGTGTTGAGAGCCACAGTTTAGTCAGAATGATGCCTGGCATTTTGCTAGAGGGAATGGTTGAAAGGTGACCCTGCTCCGGGATGGGATTAGGGCAGATCCTGCTGGGATTAGGGTGGATCCTGCTGCCTCCTGGCCTGCTACATTGGAGTTCCAGTTGAGTTTTCGAGGGATTCCAGGAGAATTGGCACACAGAGCCCGGTGGAGGGAGTGTGTTCCTGGGAAGTGTGTGAGAGTGCCAGTGAGAGTTCGGGAATAAAGAGTTGCTGTTTGAACCTACAAGGCTTTTTGGCGGCTCAGTTATTTGTGCCCAGCCAGACTGCGGCACCCTGGGGGGCAGACACCAGACAGAGTCTAGCCTCTGGCACAGGACCACCCCTTCTGACTAGCAGACTACTGAGGGAGGTCAAGCCCAGCAGCCCAGATCCACCCACACCAACTTGTGAAGGACCCACATTGAGGATGAAATAGCATTCATTGAGGGACACCAGCAGGGTCTGGAAGCCCAACATCAAGGTGAGGTATAGACAATCTGCACGGGTACTACAAGAATATAGGGAAGAAACTGTAATATCTCAGATCCACACTGCAAGAAAGGAAGACACATAGAAACATAAAAAAACAAGGGAAAAAAGTGCCCCAAGCAAACCAGGACACTACAATAACAGAACCCATGGATAGGAAGTTGATGAAATATCAGGGAAAGAGTTCAGAAGGTTCATAATTAAAATGATCTGTGAATTAAAGAATGACCTAAATGAGCAAATACAGGCAAAAATTGATCATTCCAACAATGAGATAAGGGCAAATACAGGTAGCAAAAGATTACTTTGAGAGAGATAGATACTCTGGAGGAAAAAAAAAAAAAAAAAAACAGAAATCCTTGAAAGGAAAGATAAGTCAGACAAGAAACTCAATAGAAAGCATAACCAACAGACTAGATCACCTGGAAGAAAGAATGTCAAATAATGAAGACAGCGTATACAATCTGGAAAATAAAGTTGGTCACAAAGTAAAGATAGTAAGAAACCATGAACAGAATAAACAAGAATTATGGGACAGCATCAAAAGACCAAATCTAAGAGTAATTGGGATAGATGAAAGCACAGAGTTTCAAACCAAAGGAATGCATAATTTCTTCAATGAGATAATAGCAGAAAGTTTCCCAAGCATGAAGAACAAATTGGAAAACCAAATACAAGAGGCTTACAGAACATGAAACGTACAAAATTACAACAGATCTACACCAAGGCACATTATAATGAAAATTCCTAGCATACAGAATAAGGATAGAATCTTAAAAGCTGCAAGAGAGAGGAATTAGATCACATATAAGGGGAGACTAATTAGTTTCTCAGCAGAATTTTCAACCAAGACCCTCAAATCCAGGAGATTTTGGAAAAACATATACCAAGTTCTGAAAGAAAATGGATGCCAACCAAGAATCCTATATCCAGCAAAACTAAGCTTTAAATTTTATGATGATATAAAAACCTTTCATGATAAACAAAAGTTAAAAGAATTTACAACTAGAAAGCCTGCATTACAGAACATCCTCAGCAAAATATTCCAAGAAAAGTAAATGAAAAATAATGATGAAAATCAGCAGAGGGAGGGATTATACTAAAGGAAAATCTAATCAGAGGAGAAACCAAGTCACGTTAAATATCCAAAATAAACAAAAATGGCTGGGAATACAAATCATGTGAAGATACTAATTGGATATCAATCTACTTTATATACAAATACAGATATGAAAAATTGTGGTATATATGTGTAATAAGAATTGTAATGCAAAAAAATGTACACGTATAAAGACATAAATTGGCGTGACCATACTTTATATACAAAAATATAAAACATTGTGCTCTATATGAGTAATAAGAATTATAATGCATTCTGCTGTTGTGTATTAAAAAAATAAAATAAATTTAAAAACTCAGTGAAATGTAAAAAAAATAATAATAATAACTTCAGTAACAGAAGCAGGAAACAATGCAGGCTTAGTGCAACAAAAGTCCCTAAGCTATATGAGCTAAGTCCCTAGGTTGTTGATAAGCTTGTACCATATAAGGAATGTATAATTCACCCTCCCATAGAAGTGTACCAAATCCCTTGCCTTGATGTACACAAAAGTTTATTGTGTATGAAAGTAAAAGCCCTGCTGTGCTTGGGGTTTAGACTTTGGGAATTATCCCTCTGGGCTGTGGTACAGCTAATAAAGTATTGCTTCCAAAATAAATAAGCAAATAAATAAAAAACCCTGAATGTTAATGGCCCAAATTCACCAATCAAAAGACATAGACTAGCAGATTGGATCAAAAAAAAAGAAAAGAAAAAAGAAAAGACCCAAAAATATGCTGCCTCCGAAAGACTCATCTCTTAGAAAAAGACATCCACAGACTGAAGGTGAAGAGTCTACTCACATTGACTGCAGAAGCAATCAGGGGTTTCTACTCTCATATCAAATAAAGCAGACTTCAAACTAAAGTCAATCAAAAAGGATAAGGAAGGACACTACATACTGCTCAAAGTAACCATACACCAACAAGACTTTTAACAATTAAAAATATATATGCCCAAACAATGGAGCATCTAGTTCATCAAACAAACTCTTTTTAAGTTCAAGAGTCAAATAGACCACAACACAATAATTTTGGGTAACTTTAACACAGCTCTTTCATCATAAGATAGATCTTCCAAACAAAAACTGAACTAAGAAACTATAGAAATCAATAATACAATCAATAACAGACTTAATGACATATATAGAATATTTCATCCTTCAACGAGAGAATACACTTTCTACTCAGAAGCACATGGCTCCTTCTCTAAAATAGACCATATAATATGCCACAAAGCAAGTCTTAGAAAATATAAAAAGTAGAGATTCTACCCTGCATTCTACCAGATCATAAGGGAATGAAATTAGAAATCAATGATAAAATAAGAAATAAAATCCACTCCAACACCTGGAGACTAAATAATATGCTACTGAATGAACAATGGGTTACAGAAGACATACAGGAAAAGATTAAAAAAAAAACTTTCAGAGGGAATGAAAACACAGTTACAACATATCAAAATCTCTGGGACACTATGAAATCAGTACTAAGAGGAAAGTTCATTGCATGGAGTTTATTTCTTAAAAGAAGAAAAAGTCAACAAATAAATGATTTAACATTACATCTCAAAGCCCTAGAAAAAGAAGAATAAATCAACATGCAAAGCAGCTGAAGAACAGGAAATAATTAAAATCATAGCTGAAATCAATGAAATTGAAACGAAAGAAACAATTGAAAAAATTGACAGAACAAAAAGTTGGTTCTTTGAAACAATAAATAAAATTGACAGACCATTAGCCTTGCTAATGAAGAGAAAGAGAGAGAAAAATCACTAACATACATGATGAAAAAGGAAATATCACAACAGACACTACAGAAATACAGAAGATAATTAGAAATTACTTTAAAAACTTGTACTCCAATAAAATAGAAAATATCAAAAGCATCAACAAATTTCTAGAGTCATGTAATTTGCCCAAATTGAATCAGAATGATACACACAATTTAAATAGATCAATTTCAATCGATGAAATAGTAGACTCCATCAAAAGTCAACAAAGAAAGGCCCAGGACTGGACAGATACACAGCTGAGTTCTATAAGACCTTTACAGAAAAACTAATACCAATACTCTTCAATTTATTTCAGGAAATAGAAAAAGAGGAAGCACTTCCAAACTCATTCTATGAGACCAATATCACCCTGATTCCAAATCCAGGCAAAGACACATCAAAAAAGAAAATTTCAGACCAATATCTCTAATGAACATTGATACAAAAAATGCTCAATAAAATTCTTGCAAATCAAATACAAAAATATATCAAAAAGATAGTTCCCCATGATCAAGTGGGATTCATCCCAGGGATGAAAGGTTGGTTCAACATATGGAAATCAATAAATGTAATTCATTACATCAATAGATTTAACCATAAAAATCTCAATAGATGCAGCAAAAGCATTTGGCAAAATAAGCACCCCTTCATGTTCAAAACACTAGAAAAACTAGGGAACATATCTCAACATTACAAAGACTATCTATGCTAAGCCCCAGGCCAACATCATTCTCAATGGAGAAAATTGAAGGCATTCCCTCTAAAATTGGAAGAAGACAGGAATGCCCTCTTTCACCACTTCTATTTAGCATAGTTCTTGAAACACTGACCAGAGCAATCAGACAGATAAAAATAAATTAAAGTGATACACATAGGAAAAGAAGAGTTCAAATTGGCATTATTTGCTGATGATATGATTCTAAAACTAGAAGACCCTAAAAGTTCCATTGGAAAACTTCTAAAACTAGTAAATGAATTCAGCAAAGTATCAGGATATAAAATTAACACCCATAAATCAAACACATTCCTGTATATAAGTGAAAAATCCTCAGAAATGGAAATGAGGAAAACTCCCCATTTACAATAGCCTCAAAAAAATACTTGGAAATCAACAAAAGAGGTTAAAGATCTATATGATGAAAATTACAGAACCATAAAGAAAGAAGCCAAAGAAGACCTTAGAAGATGGAAAGATCTACAACAACCTGGTTTCCTCTTTTGAGTATTATTTTCCTCTTTCTCTTCTACCCCTCTATCCTCTGGTCCTCACATCCCCAACATATGTGAAACCAAGAACTTTGCATGAAATAGGACTTTGGGGACTGAGTTATGTGAATAATATAATATAGAGGTGTTGTATATGTCCTTTTTTTCTGTATTTCTTCTTTCATTTTCTTTCCCCCTCCAAATTTTACTATTTTAACATCCTGTATTTTTCTTAATACATATGTGTGTTTGTTTTATGTACTCTACTGTCTTCCCACATACTTGTCTACCCTAAATTACTTTCTGTCTATTCTCTTGCTACTGTCGTCATTATATTTCTCTTTCATACTTCCTAAGATATATTAACTCTATATCCTCACATCCTTCTTCCTCAACATATCCTTCTACACCCCACCCCCAGTTCGTTGCCCACCATCAGAAACTGTAACCTTTTTAAAAAACTACTCATTATATTTTAGATAATAATTGAATCCAACATCTCTGACATTGAGACTAAATATAAACGTCCTAATAACAACAAATTGTTCATAGATGATATATTATTGAAATTGGGATGTGTTAACATTGTCCTTTCCCACAAAGCAGGGATCTTGGAACCCTACAAGAGCAATATAAACCTGTAGAGTAAAAACAGTAATGCCCCAGACCCACAGAGCTTGAAAGGAAAACACATGAGCAACATGAAAAGACAAGGAAGAAAGTACCACAATCATATCAAGACACCACATCATTAGAATCATTTCAGCCACAGCAGAAAATATGACAGAGAAAGAGTTCAGGATGTACATGGCTAAAAATGTTCTGTGAACTCAAGGAAGGTATAGGAGAGCAAATACAAGCAGTGAAAGCTCACATCAATAAGGAGCTACATTTTAACAAATATAGGAAGCAAAAGATGACCTCAACAGGGAGGTAGAGATTCTAAAAAAGACCCAAACAGAAATCCTTGAAATGAAAGAAATGATAAACCAAATTAAACACTCAAATGAAAGCATCACCAAGAGAGTAGACCACTTGGAAGATAGGACATCAGACAATGAAGATAAAATATATAATCTTGAAAAGAACATAGACCACACAGTGACAATGGTAAGAAACCATGAGTAGAACATTCAAGAAATATGGGATAGCATAAAAAGACAAAATTTAAGAGTTATTGGGATAGAGGAAATCATAGAGGTCCAAACCAAAGGAATGAACAATCTATTCAATGAAATAATATCAGAAAACTTTCCAAACATGAGAAATGAATTGGAAATTCAAATTCAAGAAGCCTACAGAATGCTGAATATACAAAATCACAACAGATCCACACCAAGTCACATTGTAATAAAAATTCCCAACATACAGATTAAGGAGAATTTTAAAAGCCACAAGAGAAAGGAATCATATTACATATAGGGGAAAACCAATCAGGATAATGGCAGATTTTTCAACACAGATCCTGAAAGCTAGAAGATCTTGGAACAATATATATCAAGCTCTAAAAGAAAATGGGTGCCAACCAAGAATCTTGTATCTAGCAAAATTCAGCATTAGATTTGAAGATGAAATTAAAACCTTCCATGATAAACGAAAGGTAAAAGAATTTATAGCCAGAAAACCAGCAATAAAAAACATCCTTGACAAAATATTCCATGAAGAGGAAATGAGAAACAACAATGAAAATTAGCAGAAGGATGTAGTATTTCTACTCTAAAGGAAAAACTAATCAAAGAAGAAAATCAAGTCAAGTTAAACAAGAAAAATAATCAACATTTTTTGTTAGATGAGTGAAATAGTATTCCAACTCAATTTTGTATACTCAGAAACTAGCACTGTACTTAGTGCAAAAAATGTCCTTTGAATTCATTTGTAAGTGAATGATACCTTCCATTCTAGGAATCTTTATTTTTTATTTTTAGTTGTAGTTAGAAACAGTACCTTTATTTAATTTATTTATTTCTATGTGATTCCAAGGATCAAACCCAGCACCTTGAACGTTCTAGGTGAGTGTTCTACTGCTGAGCCACAATCCCAGTCCCATGAGTATTAAGTCTTTATAAGTAAAAAGTATATACCATTTACTCTAAAATATTCTTCCTCCCTCCCTTCCTTTCTCTCTTTCCCCTTGTTTTTCTCCTCTACCTCTCCACCTCCTTCTCCGTCCTCTCATCAAGAATTCAACAATATTCTCTATTGCACCCAGAAAACTCTTGAAAGCAAGTGTATATAATTACAAGGTGATACTTTTGTGTACTCTGTATATGCCAGGCCCTTCCAGAACACATGAACATAAATAGAGGAAGTTCTTTCTATGCAGCAGCTGCAATGGTGGAAGGGATGAAACTGGGACAGGAATTCAAATAATCCAATATCAAGTGACATAGAATTTAGGGACTGAATATAAATAGTGTAATATCTAATTTATAAAATAAATGAAATGAAGTAAGACATATGTTTGGTACACAGTAAACACTAAATTAATGATTGCTATCATTAAACAGAATCTGAAAACACATTAATGGAGAGGCAATTTTTTTTTTGCTCGTAAGTAGAAGATGGTCACATCTAAAAGATCCTTCTCTCATCTAATCCCTTGTCTTGACACTGCCAAGAAAGGGATATAATTTAAGAAATTTATAATTTAAGAAAGGGATTTAATTTGAGTTGAATCTTAATAGTTAAGATTTGAGAACTTAAAATGTGAAGGGTTTAAGAAACAATGCCAGACTAAATGTATACTTCTGCTGCCCTCTCATTTTCCTTATAATTACTTATCTTGAATGGAGCAGCTTCGGAAGGAAATGGCCTAGAAGGCAAAAAACAAGGCCTTGACTCAGGTGAGATTCTGGCAGAAAGTACTAATGTAGAACTTTACCCTTATTTGGAGTTGTCTAGATCCTAGTACCTTGAGAGAAGATCTCTTTGACAAATTAAGACATTTGTTCTTCTCAGCTGTTCCACTGAGATCTGTGGTGCTCTAAGAAGGCTCGCATGTATTTGCCATATTCGGTTTACTTTTGTAAGAAATTGAAGACTGTCTTCCAGAGTGGCTAATCATTTTGCATTCCAACCAGCAACAAATGAAGTTCTTGTTATTCCATGTCTTTCTTTACATTGTTTCATCAACATTCTAGAATTTGACCATTCTAAAAAGTGTGTAATGGTGAATTTCACTGTTTCAATTTTTATTTCCCCGATGAAATATGTATTATTCATAGTTTTTCAGAGAAACAGAACCAAGTGTGTGTGTGTGTGTGTGTGTGTGTGTGTGATTTATTATTATTCAAATTGACTCAGATGATTATAGAGACTATGTCCCAAGATATTCTGTCTATAAGCTTGCAAGCCAGAAAATTTAGTGTTTTAACTCATTCCTAGTCTAAAGGCCCAAGACAAAGAACAGGAAGAATTACATGTCCCATCTCGGGTGAGAGTGAGATTTACTCTTCCTCTTCCTTTTGTTGAGTCCTTTCTCAGTGGACTAGATAATAGCTGCCTACATTGGTGAGGGTGGAACTTTACTCAGTTTACTGATTGAAAATGCAAATCTCTTTCAGAAATCCTTACTGATTTGTCAAGAAGTAGAATGCTATTAGCTGTCTGGGCATTTTTTTATTTTTTTTTGTTACTGAGGAACGAACTCAGGACACTTGGCCACTGAGCTACATCTCCAGCCCTATTTTTTATTTTTATTTAGAAACAGGGTCTTGTTGAATTGCTTCGCAAATAGCTTTTGCTGAGGCTGGCTTTGAACTTGTGATCCTTCTGCCTCAAACTCTCGAGACACTAGGATTACAGGTGTTGGCCACCACGCCCAGCCTGGGCATTTCTTAACCCTGTCAAATTGACACATAAAATTAACCATCATAATACTGAGAATTCTTTCACATGCTTATCTGCTATTTATCTTCTTCAATGAGGTATCTGTTGAAGTCTCTGGACCATTTTTTAGTTGATTTTCTTATTGTTGAGTATTAAGAGTTCTTTGTATATTTTGAATAATGGTCCTTTATCAAATATATCTTTTGCAGATATTTCTCCTAGTCTTTGAAATATCTTTTAATTCACTTGACATTATTCTTTATGAGACAGAATTTTTAAATTTCACTGAAGTTCAGCTTATCAATTGTTTCTTTTATGGCTTGTGCCTTTGATATCACATCTAAAATGTTATTGCTAAACCTAAGGTCATTTGGTTTTTCCTGGAAGACAACAAGTCATTAATAAAATAGAAAGTAAAATCATGATAAGATACTATTTTATACCTACTAGAATGACTGTCAAAGGGATATAAAATATCAGGTGTCTGTAGGAATGTGGAAGAAAACCTAACAATCATATGTTGCTTGTGAGAATGCAAAATAGTACAATTACTTTTTAGAACAATTTAGTATAACTTTGTATAATAAGTTGGTATATTATTAAACATAAGATTACTATAAAACTCAGAAATTCTGTATCTAGACATCTACCCAAAAGTAGTGAAAACATGAATTCATACAAAACTTATGCATGAATATTACAGTAGTATTATTCAAAATAGGCAAAATCTTAGAACAATTCATGTTTAACTGGTGAATGAATAAAAATGTAGTATATCTGTACAATGGAATATTATTTAACATCAAAAAAGAATGAATTACTAATACATTACAATAGCATCATGCTAAATAAAAGAAACCCAAAGCTAAAGAGTACATTTTGATATCATGAAGTTGTTTGTGTCCAGAAAAATAAAATATATAAATGTAGAAATCAGAAAAATGGTTATTGGGGGCTGGAAGAAAATGACAAAAGTGATTGAAAATAGGACAGGAAGAATTTTGGGGGAGTAATGGAAATGTTCTGAAACTAGATTGTGGTGATAGTTGCAAAAATAAATTTACTAACAATTATACACTTTATTAGGCTAATCTTATGGTGTATAAATTAAATAACAATAATACTTAAAAATATAATAAATTGTAATAAATTGAAAATCACATTTCATCATTGTAATTTTAGGACTAACTCATATGTACCTATATTCAGCATTTATGTCACTTGAGAGACATCAGACTTTGAGGACACTAAGGGACTTTAAATATTTAGAATGGAAAACATCCTAAACTTTGTCACATGATCCTCTCTATTACCTTACAATTTAGTTTTATCATTGTTAGCTGTTATCATTACTGAAGGGAATTGAAATAGATAAGCCTCTTGAATAAAGTTTATGGAAGTAGATTAAGCATTTATTTGAAGCAAATTGAACTTTAAGCAGCATTTCTAAGTAAATCATTTTATAGTCTTATAATTAATAAATGTAAGCCAGATATATAATTCTTCAATTCATAATTCTACACTCAAGCGTGTGAGAAGATTAAAGTATAATGCACAAATAGTGGAACTGAATTTTTTGTTCTTAAGTTAGAAATCAGGTTCTTTAATTTACTCCATTTCAATTTCATTCATGTATGATTTTGTCAAAGTGAAGCCAACTTATGTGCAACTATATTATGTGCAACTATAATGCATCCATAAAAAGCAAAAATTAAAAATTTAAAAAATAAAAATATGAAAGCAATCTAAAGAGAATAAAGAAACAAATCATATTTTTATCAATTTCCATGTTTTCAATGAGGTAAGAGAAAAGGGAGGAAATGGGGAACTAGTCATCAAAGACTGGGAATTTGTCAAGCAAATAGAAAAGAGGAGAACATACACTATCATATTTAGTGTTTTGATACTTTTATTTTAAATGTATCTAAAGTAAATTACCAATAACATGTAAGGTACAAAGGCATGTGACTATTATTCACATTGACTGAATTTGCCCCATGGTTTATGCTAGTCACTGGAAGATTTGTCCAATTTAAATTAAATTGACACAAACTTTTGAAATTTATCTTGTTATAAAAATCTTGCTCTAATGACAGATTTCCAATTCTTCTTCTTAAGAAATAAAAAACATTGGTTATTTGCAATCAACACTCCTTTCAATTTGGAATGATTATAATGCTGTGAGCCATGTAATTGTCATCATCTTTGTATCATTCACTAGAAACTATAACTATATAAAAACTGATATCATGCATCTGAAATATGTTCATGTGAAAAGACTTTACTAAGGAAATCAGTTATATAGGAGACAGTGATTTTAAATTGTTAAGTTCATATGTACTTATACATTCATTTATTAACAAATATTAATAAAGCATACCAGGCTTCTACCAGGTATTAGCGATACAGTAAGTAAACAAAACAGACTCATTTCCTGCTCTAATGAAGCTTAAAATATCAGATTAGTAAACTGGCAATTATAATATAGTAAGATAATTGATAAATCCTGAACTAACCAAACAACATGAGTTTTGTTGTCTCTACTATTGAATCCATTAAAAAATAGTTTACCTTCCTCTTTTGTGGGTGCCATTTTTATTTTTATTATGCAGATAAAGAGCAAGAAACTTGTGGTGGATTATGTTTTCCAAAAATGTTCACATTTCTCATTCTCTTTCAATTCTTGTCATACCACTATGGAGAAGTGCAATCTATTTTCTCTCCCATCAAACTTGGAATATGTTACATCTTGGCTGACTAAAATAATACTATGCAACTTTCAAGGCAGGACTCCCAATTATTCAGCTTCTATCTAGCTTTCTCATGGGATGCCCATCAATGGAATCTGACCATCATGTTGTGAGGAGGACCAGACCAAATGGAGGATCATCCATATTTCAGTAGACAGCTCCACCAAAGTTAATTTTCTCCATTTCAACTGTGAGGGGTGCAGGTATGCAAGCCTTCAGAACAACAGATCTCAGTCTTCAAGCCATCTCCTTTGCTTATACTTAATGGACTAGAGACCAGTTAATCCCTTTCCACACTCTGCCCACATTTCATATTTATGAGCACAACAAATACTTTTCATGTTTTAAGCCATTAAGGTTGGAGCTTTTTAATATTGAAGTATATGACTAGAACAAAGTTGTCTTCATATCTAAACTCTGCTTTATTTCTATAACATAATTATTATCATGCTATAGAGTGAGAAAATAATGTTCCTTAGAAATTGACATTGAGATTTACCTATAGTTTTCTATTTCTCCAAACTCATTTCCTCTTATTTATATATGTTTACATTCTATCACATTTTAGCTTCTCAGTTTTAACTTTTGCTTGTCCACTCCAGTGATATTTAGTGAACATCTGTGGTGCTTTCACTGATCTTAACAATGTGCTAGGAGATTAAATATTTCATTGCTTATTTCTAAACTCCAGATATTTTTATAGCTCTAAACATGGTCCAATACGAAAGAATTTTCATTAACCTATGAGCTGTAACAAGGGGAAAAAGTCTCTTACGTTTAACTAAGAAATATTTTTAAGAAGAGTTTAGAACGTTTTCTGCTTAACAGGATGTTTCATCCAGATAAATTGGTGTGATTGTTAATGGCACTTTTCTTTTTAATCATAAGTGCCCTCTGTGTCAGGAACTGAACTGTTATCATTTACTGAGTTAAGGTTCACTAGAGCCAAGAAGAGATGGAAGGTCTTCTCTTTTATCTTTTCTGTTTCAAAGCTCAAATGGAGATACCTGTGCTTTGTTTTTAGCTGTTTACATTTAAAAGGCTTCATTAAAAAGCAATGCTATAAAATCAATGAAGTTAGAGTTTTAGACTTGTGAATATGACCATTGCCAGACATAGAGAAAACCTGAGAGCTTTTTAGAGAAAGTTTCCTAAGTTGTGGGTAAATACAATGACTATACAGGACATTGCAAAACAACCTAACAATATGGGCTGAATCAAATGCTGTTCTTCACAGCCAAGAAAAAATATTTTTCTCAATGTTCAATCACTGCAGTTATGTGTTTTAATAAAATATTAAGTGGTTCATTGGGCAAAATATTTTAATTGCTCTTTGATGATTTAGTTCTGCATGTCTCAGTTATCTATTTCAGAGATAGTGTGGAATATTATTTAAAAATACCAAAGTACTTCACTGAGGAGATAGCTTTAAGAAATTAGGCATTTTTCCATAAATACTTCTTTATTCAGATAGAACTTATTCCCAAGAAAAATAAATTCCAATATACTGTGATTTTAGTGACTCTGATAATTACTGTCCCCTAATGTTGTACACCTCAGTCTAATATTCTTTTGTGGTTTAAATTTATAACAAGAGAGTTTCTTATTTTATTAATATTAAAATTTAAAAAATTACATATTCTGTAGACACAGAGCTGATAACTGTTATTTCTATTAAGCTATAAGTGGATAAGAATGTATTTTTTTTAACAAACCAATTATGATTGAATGGACAATAAAAAAAAAGTTACAAGCAGGTAAATGATTTTGTAAAATTCCATAGCCCTTTGAGAAGGAAGGGGCTTGACCTGATCAAGAGAGATAAACTTTATACAGGCCAAAAGGCACTCAATCCAAGGGAAATTTTTTGCCACAAGAGAACAAAGGGAGGTTGGGACAACTAAAGGTATATTTATTTAAATAGGAGACAGTGAAACCCAGGTTTCATTAAATAGGAGATAGTGAAAACCTAAAACCTAGGTGATGTTTCAGAAGACTATATGTCCCATAGCACTCAGCAAATGAGGAACCAAGGGAGGGATCTTGTGTTCTAAGGGATAAATTCAAGATTGACCTTGTGTCTCCATCCATTAGACATGTATCTTGCAAGACTATCATAAAAGTACAGACTGACTTGCTGTTGTACCTTGTGTCTCTTAGTCCATTCTCTGGGCTTGGACAGGTGAGCATGCTTCTCACATTCTCACTTCATGAACAAGACCCCTAAAGCATAAGAAATACAACCAGTAAGTGGGATAGCATCAAATTTAAAGTTTCTACACAGCAAAGGAAACAGAGTATGAAAAGAGGGCGTACAGAATGGCATAAAATCTTTGCTAGCTATTCTTCTGGTGCTGTGACCAGTGTGGCCAAACTAGCAGGTTCTGCCAAAGGTCGAAGGGGGATAAGAAAAATAAAGACTCATACATGTATAGATGCTTTTGAAGATACAGCAGGGGCTGGGTGAAGTGCTGCTCTCTGATGGAGAAACAGTTCTGAAGAATTATGCCAGCAATCTTTATTTATATTTCTCATTATCAGGTTAAAGACTATGCAAGCATTATGCATTATTCTTTGTATTCAGGAAAGTTACAGAGCAAGCAACACTATGCGGCTTTCTCATAGTTGCATTCTACAGTTGCAATGTTAGTAGCTTTGCGTACCTCTCAAGAAAGTTCATTGTTTGAAGTTACTGTTAGGAGGACAGGTTCAGTAGTAGCAGAGCTGGTCAAACATTGAGATTGTCTAGCAAGAAAGTTCTTCTATTCTCAAGAGCAATTTGCCTGAGATCAAGGTAGAGGCTGATAAGATTCTAGCACAGAGCCTCCTCATGAAGGACATTACCACAGGAGCTAGGCATCCTGTACTTTTGCACAGAAACTTTCCCAGGAACTAAGCATGCCACAGCCATGAGGTCATCAGAGACTCCAATCTCAGACAAGGTTCTCCCATTCTCTGTCACCACTCTCCACACTCTGGCAGGGGAATAATATCCAGAATATATAAAGAATATAAAGAACTAAAAACACTTAACACTAAAAACAAAAAATAAAAATAAACAAAAAACCTTCAAATAAATAACCCATTCAATAAATGGCCCAAAGAATTAAAAAGATTTGTTAAAAGAAGAAATACAAATGCTAAAATACATAAGTAAAAATGTTTAACATCCCTAGACATCAGAGAAATTCATATCAAAACAAAACTGAGATTTTATATTACTATAATTACAATGACAATCATCCATAATGCTAATAATAATAATGCTGATGAGGATGCAGGGAAAGTGTTACACTCATACATTGTTGATAGAACTGCAAATTAGTACAACCACTTGAGAAAACATTATGGAGAATCCTCAAAATGCTAGGAATAAACCACCATATGATACAGTTATCCTACTTCTTGGAATCTATTCTAAAGAACTAAAATCAGCATAGCATAGTGATACAGGAATATCAATGTTTATGGCAGTGTAGTTCACAATAACTAGGTTATGGAACCAGCTTAAGTGCCTGTCAATGGATGAATGGAAAAAGAAAATGTCAGATACATACACACACACACACACACACACACAATGAAGTTTTACTGAGCCATAAACAAAGCAAAGAGTTTAATGCTTTTTGTCATGTGTGCTTCCACAGCAAAACAAAGGAAAAAGAAATGATTGGAGGAATCCCATGAGAATAAAAGGGAGATCAGTTATGTAGAGGAAGGTAATAAAGGGGAATGGAAGAGGATGGGAAAACGAGGAATTGGGGGGCAGAAATTTACCAAATATACTATGCATGTGTATGAATATATGATGGTGAATTTCACTTTTATGTATATCTATAAGGTACAAAATAAAAACAAAAAAATAAATAGAACAAAGACTATTAGGATAGAGGAAGGGGAGCAGGTAGAGGGAGGTATAGGGTAGAGAAGAGGAGATGCTGGGGACTGAAATGGAACAAAGTATAGTCCATGCATGTATGATTATGTCAAAAAGAGTCCCACTGTTTTATATAACTATAATACACTAATAAAAATATCTAAAATTATCAGTTGTTTCCTGTATTCATTATGGGGCTAATGAGAGTAGTACTTATTAAGAAAGTGTCTATTTCCTGATTGAGTTTAGCAGGAAATGCTATATCTAGAACTATCTCTTGAAAAAGCAGACAAATTATAAAGCAATTCCCAAGTATATTTGATTATGTTTTCCTCTGTGTATGTGTTTATGTGTGTGTGTGTGTTGTGAGGGGAGGGAGGTAGGATAGGCAGAGACAATTTTTTAATAGACTATTTTTAGAGCAGCTTCAGGTTCACAGGAAAATCAAGCAGTAACTACAGAATTCCCTTATAGTCTCTGCTCCATTACCTCCAACACATTCGTAGCTTCCCTACTGTCAACATCCCATCCCAGAGTGGTATATTTGTTATATATGGTGTATCTACACTGACACATCATTACCACCTGAAGATTACTTTAGGGTTCAAATGTATAATCATGTGTATTTGCCATTTTAGTCTCACATGGAACGTTTTCATTTCCATGAAAATCCCCTCCACTGAAAATTTTTTCTGCTGGTATTTACTAGTGTTACAACAGACATACTCTGGGAAATGCAGCCCTATAACAGCCATTGCCTATATGATTGAATAGGTAAAAGCCGGACTTCTGCTTTATTGAAGTCAGCATGATGATTCAAACATTGAAAATATATGCTATTTCATGGTTTGCTTCAACTCTCTGATAAAGTACAGTGGGACTCACTTTCTGCTTTTCTAATACCAATTAACTAACTTTAAAGAAAGTACTTACCAAATATATATAAAAAAATAAACCTTAAGAAAGGTTTATTTACATTTTCTGGAATGTGGGAGTTTGTGGCAAGAAACTGAATTGACTCTCATGAAGAATTTTATTTGTGAGAACACAGGCAGTTCTAGTTTCTTAGGGATGAGCATAATCTCTGGAGTAAAAGGAATGAAATGATTATAGAACATGCTGCAAGGAAACTAGAACAGGAATTTCCATCAAAGAAAGATACCAGCCTTTCTAAAATGCATAGAAAATATTTATAGGATACATGGCATGTCTTAAAGAAAATTTAATTCCAAAGTAGGAAAAACCTTATGGATTAATGGGGACTATTTTGCCAGTGTGGTTTAATTTTTATTTTAATATTTCAGGGAATTAGAAAAATAATAATATCAAACTTGACCTGGGAACTTCAGTACTTCTCCCAACTACATGATACTTGTAAAAATACAAACTCCTTTGAGTTTCCTTCCTTCTTTCTTTCTTATTTTCTTCCTTTCCCTTGTACAAATATTTGTAAGTTTTTCTACCAGGTTCTGGTCATGATGTCAAGTGCTGACAGCACAGTGATAAATAAGACAAGGCCCTTAACTTCAAAGAGCTTTTTCTTTAGTGAGAAGTATACACAGGTGAATTGGGAATTATAATACAAAGTGACAAGTGAGCATACTTGTAAACACCATAGGGAGAACATAGAAAGAATAACTAATATTTTCAGAAAGTTTATAACATGAAAACAGTTAGATTATTTACAACAGTATGGCTGAACATTTATTAAAAATATTGAAATATTTTTTTCCAGGTTGGTAAATAGACTACCCATGCTCCCAAGCACATCTCCTGATACCTTGGTCACCCAGGCTTCTCTGATAGACCTCCTTCCCATACCTTGCTATGACTTGGTAACTAAGAGGTTAATTTTTGTTATAATAACCTTCTAAGATTCTATTCTGATACTGAACCCTGTGCCATTTGATTAGTCCTGGGTGCCTAAGCCAAGTTTCTTAAATATTTTGAATATCATCATTGTTTAATGGACTATCTTTTGAAGAATTGAGGTATGAAATATATTTAGGCAAGCCAGCATATTGATGCAAACCTGTAATCCAAGCGATTTAGGAGGCTGAGGCAGAAGGATTTTGAGTTTGAGACCAGCCCCAACAATGTAGCAAGACCTTTTCTCAAAAATAAATAAATAAATAAATAAATAAATAAATAAATAAATAAATAAAAAGGACTGGTGATGTAGCTCAGTGGTAAATCATCCCTGGGTTCAATCCCCATAGCCACACCCTTACACACACACACATACACACACACACAATGTTTTTTTAGAAACACAAGAAAGAAAAGTGGGAGTCAATGAATTAGTGTTCTGGACAAAGAGATCAGCAAATCTACAGGTCTATTGGTGTAAAACAGATCAGTATGCTTAAGAATCTAAAAATGTTTAGCAATGCTGTATTTTGAGGGAAGTTGTGGGAAACAATTTTTGTAAGCTAAGCAAGTGCAAATTACAAGGTAATTTATGTTAGGCTGATTAATTTGTACTGAGGATAAAATGATATAATTTGTATATTTCTGAAGATGGCACAACTGTGGATAAAATTAGGAATTCCTAGATAAATACTGCAAAATGTCTGGATACCAGTGTGATATCTTACCCCAAAAATGGTGTTTTAGGTAAGGACTGGTATTCGCATATTCATATTAATTCTTATCAGGACATGCCAGAAGTGCCAATACCTACTTCAGTACCAAAGAAATTGTAGTGTACAACTGATGGGACTCTCTTCCTCACTCCAGAGAGGAAGGTCATCTAGAACACAGATCATACATTATCTTCAGATTTTAGCCATTTTGAACATGGTATTAAGACTGCCTAAGGGAGTGAACAAGGAATATTTAGATTAGTTTGAAGACAGACGTCTATTTAAGGGCCTTAATATTAGTAGTGTGTAATAAGTATTTGTGTGTGAATAAATAGAGGAATGAATAAATGAATGAGAGGTGATATTCCCAGGTTTAAGATAGTAATATATATCTTTCCTTTTCTCAACTATTTTTTTAACTCTCAAAGGAATCACTACTTGACTAACATTCTTAATATCTTTGTCAACTCTCCTACTCCTTGTTAGAAGGTAAGTGACTTAATATTGTTTATGATTTTTGGAGGAATAATGAATCATGAATTGCTTGGCCAATCCTCCCTTTAGCTCTAGGGTTCAGTTACTATCAGCATGTAAATCACCATCTTTCACATTTTCTGGGAAGACTCTTTGTTCTGAGGGTCTGGAAGGGCCTGAAGGAAAAAGTTGGAAGAGACCTTCCCTGTTCCCATGTTTCCATGTCTGCATAGAAAGTTTGTCTAATTTGGGGGTTGTTATTAGGAAGCCTGTTTGTCGGCATGTATTAACTAACTTTTCCAGAATCACTTTCATCAGTTGTAATGTAATACTTTGCACAACCATTACTGTTCTTTTTCCCTCCATTTTTTAAAAATCAATGCATTATAGTTGTACATAATGGCTACATTTGTTGTTATACAGTCTTACATGCAGACATCATAACAAGAAAATGGGCCTGTATCATTACCCATTATGTCTTACATCTCAATTGGTTTAGAAATGTTGAAAATAAGAAGGATATATATTAGGTCACTTTCAAATGCTGTAATGCATTATTCTCACTAAAGCCATAGAGTATATTTTTCTGTTTAAATTTAGAAAGGAGATTGTTTATACTTTAGCATAACAACATGTTACTTTTCACTTCATAACATTGTAAATATGCTTTCACAATATTTAAAAATCCTATTCAATGACAGGGGTTAAAGCCTTCCTGGCTTTGTAAACATTCTAATTGAAAAATCATCAATATAATTATCTTTTCTCAGAAAAAAAATAGCAACAAAGGGCAAATATTCCCCTTTTAGTTCTCTAAAACTTTCTGTCCAGAAGACATGAAATAGTAACAATTGTGCAAATATTTTTTGTCTTTTCTGGTTTGCAAGTTACATTAGAAGTTATGACATATATCAATTATGTTTCCAGATGTTTTCAGATTACAAATTAAAATACACAATGAAATTATACAGAGAACAAAGGAGCACTCTATGAAATGACTATGGCAACATAGATCAAAACTAAATTAAAATAACTTTGGCAAGCTCAACTATGTAACAAATAAAAGAAACAACTATGGCAAAAATTTGAAAACCTGTAAGAAATGTATTATTTCCTAGCAAAATATAAATTAAAAAGTTAATCCAAGAGAAATGGAAAACTTGATATGCTAATTATAAAAAGATTGAAAGATTATTAAGGAAATATCATTAAAAATGAAAGCTATTTCATGTTTGAGGCACTGAGTTTGATCCTCAGCACCACATAAATATAAAAAAGATATTGTTTCCACTTAAAACTAAAAAATAAATAACAAAAAAATAAAAGCTATTTAACTTATAGAAAAAAGATGCCTCGACTGCTATCTAAATTATTTAACATTATGGGAAAAATAAAATTTTCCAGTTCATTTTATGAAACCATTATAATCTTAATATCAAAATATTAAAATCAGAAGCATAATACTACTTCATTTTTTATTGTAAAGTACAATTTCTAGGAATATATATAATATGTATGTCAAATAAAGCATATATACATATATATATAAACATACATGGGGGCATATATATTGTGGGACAAGTGCGTGGAGTACTGCATACATGGCATATGTTAAGGGCGTCTGAGTGGCAGGCCACTCTCCTTGTGCTAGGCACATGAACAGCAGGCTGCTTATCCAGTAAGCACAGCCCTGGGTGCGAGGCCATGAGTTGTAGTCCCTGCACTTGCTCCACAGCCCATTCCTCCATTGGTCTCTGCAAGGACAGTTAGCAGAAACTGCATGGTAACTGTGCAATAAAATTAGACCTGCTTCCTGTTTGGTCTCCAGAGGTCTTGAATAGCGACTCTGCAGTCACACTCTCCTCTACCCTGTTCCATGGACTCCTCGCTGGACCAGAGAGAGCCCTAATAGAGCCATTATTGTTTCAATAGATTACACAAAGCTCTAATATAGTTTATTCTACAAGTGCTAGGTTTATTTGATGTTGATTGATTAGTATAATTCATTTCCTCAGAGAATTACAGGAAAATTTATTTTTTTACTACAATGATGAAATGTATTTGAAAAAGTTTCAGCAATTATGTCTAAAATTTTCATTAAATTGATGTAAGAAGAAATTACTTAAATATGATAAAATCTATAAATTCTAAAAGTAAATATAAATATAAATTGTGAATTATTAATATATACCATTTACATTTAAATTAGAGACCAGAAGGGAATAGCTGTCAGTATTTCAATATTGTGTTGAAGAATGTAAAATATTCATTAAGAAAGAAAATTAAATAATAATCATAAATTTTGAAAAAATGAAACATGAAATTATTCATTTTTGCTGATCAGGTGACTATGTAACAAGAAAATGACATTCTGGGAAAAATATTACTTAACCTAAAATAAATTGGGAAAAGTTATTTTATACAGGATAAACAATAAAATAATAACTTTTATATATTCTAACAATAATTAAGTAGGAAGGGGATTAGAAAAATATTCCTCATATAAACAGATATCTTATAAAGTTTTTAGAAATCAATTTAACAGAGGATATCTGGAATAATATGAAGAAAGCTATAAAATCTTATTCAAATAAATAAATCCATGGAAAACCATATAATAGATATGAATGGAAAATTTTACTATTATGAGTAGTAGATCTCCTAGATTTGTTAGAAATTTAATGTAAGTATAATTTTAATTTTAATAAAACTTTGAAACAGTGATAACTTTATGAAATTAATCTGTAACATCGGATATAAAAGAAAGCAAGAAAATTGTTAAAATGATGAACAGATGTTCAAACAAGTTATAAATCTGAAGTAATTAGTGAAAATGGTATTAGCATAGAAACAGAATACAGATCAGGGAATTCTATAATAACTTAATTTTGAAGAAAATAATTGAAAAAACTTAATTTTGAAGAAAATAAAATGTGTTTTTAATAGCAAAATATAGGCAAAGGATATAGGTTATTTTATGTGGCTAATAAATATTGTACAAGATGGTCAAACTCACTAATCAGAAAAAGAAATATAAAGCAAAAATAAAGATTATTTCACTTTGTTAAGTTACCAGAATTAAAGTATACTCTAAAACCTATTGTCAGCAAACATGTGTGGAAAAATTCTATCATTTATCATTAGTGAAATACTTCTTTTCCTTTACTGATTTCCCAGAAAACAAATCAGCAACATCTCTTTTAAAAATTTACATTTTTCTCCAACTCCATTCATAGGAATTGCCATAAAAATAAAAATAAAGCACATAAGATTATGGTTTCAAGGGTTCTCATAGAATCATTGATTCAGGGGGAAAAAGCTAGAAACAAAATTGATCATCATCCATAAATAAATAATTGAATAAATTTTGTCCCAAAGAATTCCTCCACATTTATATAATTTTTTTCAAAATATTGTAGAGGGAGACATAGAAAACAGAAGATTTTGAAAATATTTAGTAAAGAAAATGCAGGTATAAATGCATACATATGAAGAAATATTTCTGTGTATAGATAAATGAATATGTGCTTTCTCTAGGTACAAGCACATGGGGAAAAGTGATTCACACAGGTTGGAAGATAAAGGGAAGAGGTACGTCAGTGGAAATAAAGAGTGGAAGGGAGCAAAATAATTGAAATAACAAGATCATGGCATTTGTAGGGAAATGGATGGCATTAGAGCAGATAATGCTAAGTGAAGTTAGCCAATCTAAAAAAGCAAATGCCGAATGTCTTCTCTGATATAAGGGAGGTGACTCAAAATGGGGTAGGGAGGAAGAGCATGAGAAGAAAATTACCTTTAGATAGGGAAGAGAGGTGGGAGGGAGAGGGAGGGAGAATGGGAATTGAATGGAAGAGGGAAGGAGACCCCCTTCGTTATACAGAATACAGGTATGAAGATGTGAGGGAAAAAAAAGAAGTGGGTCACATTAGATTGGGTAGAGAGAAGTGATGGGAGGGGAGGGGAGGAGAAGGGGGGAATGGAAGGACAGAATAAAATAGACATTATTATTGCTGTGGGTATATACGTGACTGCATGAACAATATAATTCTGCAACCTGTACACTCAGAAAAATGAGAAATTATATCCCATCTGATTCAAATGTATGATATGTCAAGATCATTGTACTGTCATGTGTAACTAATTAAAACAAATTTAAAAAAGAAAAAAAATTAAATGAAAGTACTCTACTAAAGAAATTCATCCTGAAGTATATACATGCATTTGTTTAAAACTACATATTTTCATACAATTATGTACACCCAAAACATACACATAAAAATGCTAGGGAGAGGCTGACTGACAATTGAGAAGTAATGGATACTTTGATCTTGTTGATTCCTGGTTTTCAGTACATTAGCTTTATTTTTATGAAATGAAAATGTTTATAATTTTTGTTGGTCACAAAGTCACAGATATTTTTAATATTAACTATGACTTATACACTTATAGTTGAAGAAAATGTTAAATTAGTTAGAGATCAGTAAACTAAATATGTGATTTTTTTTATCCAAATTCCCAGACTCCTGAATTCTGTTACATGGACAGAATCAGAACCTCTGGAGCTAGGAGTCTTGGTAAGTAATTCAAAATACACATGTTAACAACTGAATGAACATATAATAAGAATGAATAACACCCCTCTGAGTTTGGAATAGACATAGACCCTGGACACACAGCTTTGTGGTTATGGTATGGGGTGATGGCAAGAACTGACTGTCACAATCTGTCACATTGGTTTTTGCTCTGATTTTTATAATTTGCTTTCTTCTTCTTATGTTAGGCTTAATTTGATCTTCCTTTTTTAATTTTCTAAGTTGGAAGCTCCATATTTTAGATATTTCTTCTTTTATAATTTAATGTTATAACTTTCCCCTGTAAGCATCTCTTTTGCTACATCCCACAAATTTTTAAAATTAGTATTTTAATTTCTATTTATTTCAAACATATATACCCATGCATGTATATATTCATTCTGATATACATTCTATATATTTAGTTTGCACTTTCTTCTGTAGCTCTTATATGTCAATTTACAAATGTCTATTCAGTTTATGAATTTTCTTCTAGCTTTCTGCTATTAACTTTTAGTTTAATCATCATGGTCTATTAGCAAAGTTTTCTTGAATTCTATCTTTAAACTTTTGTTAAGGTGTATTAAACCTGACCTAGAATATGATCTGTCTTAGCTAAATGTTCCCTGAGAATTTGAGAAGACTGTACATTTTGTTCTTGCTGCGTGAAATATATTAAAAATGGCAATAAGACTAATTTGATGGTGTTAGGGATGTTTATGTTGTTTGCTTCTTGAGTGAGTTTCTGCCTACTTTATCTATCAATTATTGAAAGAGAGATGTCTGCTGAAGCCTCCAACTATAATACTGCAGTTTTCTATTTATCATTGCAGTTTGGTTTTTTGCCTCTTTGTTTTCAGTGCATTAATGTTTGAAATTATGTCTTCTTGGAGAGTGAACACTTTACCATGATAGTGTTTGTTGCACTGGAGTTCGCTTTGTTTAAAATTAATAAACCTTGTCCATCTTTCTTTTGATTATTGTTAGCATAGTATATCTTTCTCATATTTTTATTTTGTATCTTAATCTTTTATTTAAAGTTGTTCTCTTATAAACAACATCTAATATTTCTTCCATTCTAATGATATTTGTCTTTTAACTGATATGTTTAGGCCATTAACACTAAAAGTGATTATTTATACATTTCGATTATTATGTACCATACTTGTAACTTTTTTGTTCATTGGTGTTGTTTTGTTTCCTCATCCTTTCCTATTTTCTGCCTTCACTGGTTTTAATTGAATATTTTACAGTTTACAAAGTGACATGAAACCTCTCGTTCTCTGAGGGGTCCAACAAAAGTCATTAATTTTTATTGTGCTTCGCTTATTTCCTGTTGTAGAGGAAAAATTAATGATTTACCAGCTTTTTGTAAATATTAGAGCTGGCATTGATATTTCAAAAAAATGAAACATATAAGTTCCACTGAATTATATTTAAAAAATTTGTCTTGGGATAAAAGGACAAAATGCAGAGATGCTGAACCCCTACAAGTTTGGATATGCACTTCTCTTAGGAAAAAGTTTAGTGATATAGAATAATCACAATATCATTAATATAGATAATTTTATGTGGTTAGATAATTAGGGAGAAGGGACAATGATTAGATTAGCCACTATAAATTTTTGTGTTGTGGTTGTTATCTTATTACAAAAACACATATCACTTCCCTAATTTAATTATTATTTTAAAAATTTGCACAGTTTTTCAGGAGCATTTATCATGTACATGAATAATTACTGTAAATCTTTACAAGTAGGAGGGTTCTAAATGCCAGGCTAAGAAATATGATGTTTATCTGAGAGGAAAAAGGGTCCTCCTAATGAATTTTGAAAAGGGAAATGGTATATTTGAGTTCTGTTTGTAGAAAATTTATTTATTTGCTATGTGCTAAATAAGATAGATTACTGAGGAACACATTTAGGAGGTGTTGAGAGCCACAGCCGAAGGGGCCCCAGCAAACTTCCAGCTGCCAGCAAACTTCCAGCTGCCGGCTGATGATTGGCTCACAGCGGCCCCAGCAACATCTAGCTGATTGGCTCCTCTGCGGTGATGCTCATTGGGCTGTTTCCCTGCCCTTTCAGACCACGGAGCTGCTCATTTGGGGACTTTTTTGCCTCTGCCCACGTGACCCAGCCAATCGGCCTCTAGAGCAGGAGGATTGTGGGAGGTGGAGAGAGGCTTGTGTTGGAGAGAGAGGCTTGTGGAAAGCCAGTGGTGGCAGTTGGGGCTCTGAGGGTTTTTCCTGAGAGGCTGTTTTGTTTGGCATGTGTGGTTCTAAAAATAAAGTTAGTTTCTTTTGACAAGTGGCTCCTGATTGTGCCCAGCCAGACTGCGGCATTTGGTGGCTCGCACGGGGAGCGACTGAGGGTAAGTGAAACTGCTCGCCCCTGAGGGCAGGGCGAGAGGATGGGTAGCCATTTTAAGATTCCTCTTTTATTTTGCTTCACTTTTGTTTTAAGTTGCCTGTCCTTGGAGATGAGTGAGACGGAAGAAAAACCGCTCACATATGAGGAAAAACTATTTACGTCTGAGGAACAGATAGGGAGAAAGGACGGATGCACATGTCAGGAGGATAGAAAGGCTATAATGACTTTTTGTTGTTCCCTTTTTATTTCATTCTGTCTCGGTTTTGTTTGG
>NW_026000242.1:30633308-30715843 GCF_001458135.2 Marmota marmota marmota | reverse complement strand
ATCAGATCTCTGCCATGTTGGTATCCTATGCGAATGTCAGCATTTCGTTCCCCTTGCCGGGCAACCAAAGCAACGGGTGAGTCCTGACCGGCCCTCAGCAGGACCTGGAATGAGAAGCAGTTTCCGCGGGCTCCTAGCCCCGGGCCAGGGAAGTTCCGGGAGCCAGAACTCGGCCGCTCCGTGCTCAGTGTAAGCTCCTATAAGAGTAGGCTCCAAGATGCAGTCCCCGTGGGCTCAGTTCCGGGAGCCAGAATTCGGCCGCTTAGTGCTTGGTGTATGCTCTGATAGGAGCAGGGTCCAAGAAGCAGCCTCCGCAGGCTCTGCAGCCCTGGGCCAGGGCGGTTCCGGGACAGTTCTGGGAGCCAGAACTCCACCGCCCCGCACTCGGTGTTCGCTCTGATAAGATCAGGTTCTAAGAAGCACCCAGGCACTGAACCCTAGCAATCTGTCTGCAAGCCGCAGGCGAATGGTAGCCTGAAATTACCTGTTCTATGGCTGAATGAGCTGCGGTCAGTTGAAAACAGGGATGGTGACGTCAGCTTTCCAACATGGTGGCTGCTGGCCTCCTCTGTGGTCTGACCGGTGTGGAGAACCGAGATGGACCGCTTCCTTCCCCCGTCTCGAACCCAGAATTCAGCCCTGAGTACGGTGCTTGCACGGCTGGCAGAAACTGCAGCGCTGTATCCCTGCGTCGCTATCTCCTCGTTTCCCAGCACGCGCTGCAGACTCTAGCTGCAGGGCGATTTGCTGAATAAGCAGTGTTACCCTCCGTGCGACAAACCTCTCGTGTTTGAGTCCCCGTAGCCGATCCTCGTGCGATGGAAATCCTTCCTCCAGGTTCCGGAGCACTCCACTATTGCTGGAAATTCCTAACAAGATATCCTTTAGCCGTCCTGACTTGTCATACTCCCACACAGTGAAGCAGCACACGGGGGCAATGCACTCCCCTCGCCGCCATCTTCCTCGATCCCCTGCCATTTATTATTTCTATATACAATTAAATGCGTCTAATACCATAGTTTCTTTCTGATGTATGTTTGTACTCATTGCCTTATTTATCTACTCTCTTTTTAGTTACAAAGTAACATATTTTGAAACAATTTTTTACCATTGAGATTTTTAAAAGTCTCCTTTTTATTTTTTGGAAGACTGTAGGAATATATTATAGAAAGAAGAACATGGATTGTTCTATAATTTTCATCTGTATTAAATGATTATTGCAGAATTTTTTATACCACTAAGCATCAGTGTGCTTTAATCACCATGAATTATGTCCTTTTATCTATTATTTTAAGAACTTCTAGAATCCAGTTGAGTAATAAAAAATGTCTATAATTTGCAAGGCTAATTTGTATCAGAGATGACATTTTATACATTATGAAATGTATAAAAAAGAGCTATAAAATAGACACATTGTATACAATATTTTGAATTCTCCAGAATTCTCTTCAAAGTAATTTTTGTTCCATTTGGCATATAAAGAAGCAACAATAAACATATTGCCCATAATATTCTGCCTACTGTGCAACAGAATTGGAACACTTGTTCTTTTGTCTCCTGAATTCTTTAATATGTACTGTCACTACTTTGTTCCAGGTAATAAATTTGACCTTTTCTTGTGAGAAGTTTATATCTTAAATTGAATTTCTCTTTCATTCTGACCCATTTTAGGAGGATCTTTGAAACAGACTGGCTTTACCAAACTTTAGTGAAATATTTCCTTATAAGAACACTTGGCATGGTTCGATATTTCTACAGGTACGTGGTTCTTCCTAGCAGGGATTTTGAAGCTAATAAATTTGAACTGCTTTAAATTCATAACCCACCTGGCCACCCTACCCCTTCTGCCAGACTAGGCTAGTGGGCCACAAGTAGCTTCAGGATACTCTTTAATACATAAAAAAAATGTAAATTGTTTCAGTTTTAATTATGTGGTGGCTAACACCAGTGGCAGGGCAGGGAAAGACAGAAAAAGTGAGAGATTGATTTGATTTATTAAGGCAAGATACTTTAAAATACAAATGATCTGGCATTCATTAAACCTGTGTATTCCCAAAGAAATGAGAAAATTTTATTTTGGTATTTTTTTCAGTATTCTGAAATTTTACAAAAAACCTGTGGCATCTCATAAGAAATGAGGCTCACATGTAACAAGAGCATTTAAATATTGGTTTTCAAGTGGCTTCTAATGCTGTGTCAGATCTTGACATCTTCTATTTCATAGTGCTGAAAACTCCTTCATGAAATAGAGACAAGGAATTGATATAAGTGTCCTGCATAGTTGTTATTATCCCCTTGGATATTCATATGAATACAACATGTTATTCCATAGAAGTTTGTCAGAACCATATGTTAACATTATAGTTACTCTCTACCCTTTGTGAACTGTGCTTCCACGCTGAGAGCTTTAAAGTCTTATTGAGCAGCCTCAGAAAAATGTTCATAAATGTGATTACTGGCAAAAGTGTGATGATTCTCTTGACTATTCTCACTTTTTCTCATTCTTTGAAATATAGAATATAGGAAGCCTGTATTTATTAACCTTTTCTACTCAATTTTAGTCTATTTAATCCAGGTCCACTGAAATTGGGGTTAGAAAAACAAAGTTTTCTACTTTCTACCTGTGGGGCATTTGATTTCCCAATGTATTAGTTTCTTCTTCACTGGAGTGAAGACAGAAATATTAATACTTCCCACCTTACAGGTTTAGTAGGCAGTCCAATATAATGGTCAAATACAGACTTCTTAGTCAGAAATTTTACATATGTGACTTTGGCAAACTATTTAATGCATTTGAGCCACAACCACTTTATCAAAAAAAAAAAAAAAACAAAAACAAAAAAACCAAAAAACAATAAATAAAAATGTGTAGCACCCTTGAGAAAAATCAAAATGAAATTTGTATAGTACTTAACAAAGAGCCTTTATAAACAGTAACATTTTTTATAAGTATATAATATGTAATCTTAATTTTTATAATTTATAACTGGATTATTTTTTAAAATTATGGCATTTAAACTCATGTATAAAAAAGAGCTATAAAATTAGTTGAATATTTCTGACAGATAAAGTAGATATGTAGTTGACATATTGGTACTTCTGGATGAAGAAAATCTAAAGCAACCATCAAAAATGAAGTGGAAGAATTTGAGATTTTGGAAATGCATATGAAGTGGGGCACGTAGGTGAAGAAGCTCATTTCACATTTGGATCTCAGTAATATCTGTCATTTCAAGGATAGAATTGACAACTCCAAGGGTCAGTTTGTGGATTAAATGAGATAATATACACAAGCATCCCTCATATTTTTGCCTTTTATTAGCGGCTCAATAAATGTTGTTGCTTTTGTCTATAAGTTGCTTGAGGGGAAAGACCATGACTTTTTCTCTTTACTTCTCAAACCCAGTGCCTTTACAGACTAGATGTTTAATACAGTTTCCTAGCAGTTGCAGTTTATTCACCACTAAATGGATTGTACTTGTTCAGACAGTATAGTTGATTTCTTTGTTCTATTCTATTTATTCAGTCAAGCCACACCAAGCAGCTACTGTGTGATGGGTACTGTGCTAAATATTAGATACTCTAAAATGAATATGTCAAAACAGAGTTCCCACCTTTGAGAAAGTAATAATAGCGTAGTATGAGAAACACATATCTACACAAATACTTGCAATATACTTGCAAACACTGCATGTTATAGATGGCTCTCTTGGGGCTATAATCATTTATTGTATTGCTGTTACTTTAATAGAGCTCCAAGTTGTTTGTTACTATTTAATATATGTATTATAACTTCTTGGCCCTTTTGACTTTGGCAGAATAGAAAGTAATGGTTAGTTTTGATTTATCTTTCTCATTTACAAACTCTATCTTTTCCCCACAGGCATTTTTATAAATATTTTTAGGAATAATTCAGATACACTATTTTTTTTTTGAGATACTGGTTTTCCAATTTGTAATAAAATGCCATAGACAAGCTTTTTGGTATAAATGAACATTTTCTTAAGACAGATGTCTTGATTCATAATTATACAAATAATATTTGTGCCTAATATTCATATTGTATTTAAGCAATCCAAGCACAATTTCCTTTTGAAAATCAAAGTGCATAAAGTTTTATAATGTAATGCACTCATTCCCTGCCTCAACCTTGGCATTTCTCAAAATCTGCTTCTGAGGCAAATCTTTTCATGTCTTATTAGTTGTCTCTAATAATTTTCTCTGTATTTATAAGTAAAATGCTTGTTTTGCTTCTTAATTTATCAACTTAAAAATTACTTTCTGACTTCTTCCTTCAAAAGTTGAAGATTAAACTCTTGAATCCACACATGTTATGGTAGATGTCAGTTTAGTGCTTTAGCCTATAGTATTTGTGGACTCAGATTTTACACCTTGCTATGTTCACACACAAAAAACTATCATCCTTAACTGACTCTGAGGTTGTCCATATAGCTTGCTTTTACATGATATTCTGGCACAATTGGTGCAAGGAGAGGCTTATAAAAGCATTGGGACAATTCTATATGACCTCTCTTGGATTCCTGCCAATTCCTTGAGAATGAGTTCAATACAGCCTACTGAGAGATGAGCGACTTTGTGAACTGAGTGGTGTGAACTACATCCTTTTTTCAACCTTCAGGCTCTTAGATCATCAGACAACTGACTGAAGACATGAGTGAATCCATTTGTTATAAGCAGAAAAGTTCCACCTACCTGTGTTAGCATAAAATGTTTTTAGAAATGTGTTTTGGGATGAAATATATTCCATCATTTCACTCTCCAAATATGTTTTTATTAGATGATTTATTCTATCTCCTTCCTCTTCCCCCACCTTGTCTCCTGCTCTAACCCCCAATTGTTACTTTCTATATATGTGCTTCATTCTGGGACTTCTAGATTTACTATTCTACCATTACCAGGAATCTATGAATTTTTATTTTTGATTCACTCCTTTGATTTGGAATTTGGAATTTCTGTCCAAGTGTGCATGTGAGATATATACTCTGATGGCTCAAAAGTTCAGAATTATATTTATTATATATCAACTGACTTCTTATTTTGATTTCCTTAGTTGGATTTTTTTCTAAAATATTTGAAAGCATTTTTTAAGCACTCATAAAGCTTTTTAGACATCCTACTATTATTCTTAGTCTTATTTTTTTTAATACAACATTTTCTCCAAATATTTGAATGAATTTAGATTTTTTTCCTCTGGATTTATTCATTGTACCATCCTTGAAAAAGGATGTACCTTCCTTTGAAAAAGTATCCATGGTGAAAGGTAGAATGGACTGATACCAACACGACAGCAAAAGTAGAATACTTTTGCACAAAAGAGTAACAGAAAAGTAAAAATAAAGTTATTTAAAAAATATATAAAAGAAATACTTTTGTCACATATGGGTTAGAAATAACTTCTTAAGCAAAATTTTAAAAGCATAAACTTTTACATAAAAATAATGATTTGCGGATGTCTCTTGCGGCTGCAGCGGCTGGAGGAGGCGCGCTGTGGAGGGCCCTCAAAGCTGGCTCTCAGGACAGCCCGGGCCAGCTGTGCAGGGCAGGTGGGGGCAGCGCTGTTCTGCCTCATGCTGCTTGGCCTTGAGCTGTACCTGGTGCTGGTGGCGGCTGCCTGGTCTGGCTGGCCAAGGGGCTACTGCAGCCTGGGGCATGGCAATCCTTTGCTGTCAGCACGCCGGGAGGCAGCCTACACTGCTCCTCTCACCTCTGGCCAGGTCAACAGTAAACGAAACCTCCTACAGATTCGGACCCTGCTCCAACGACCCGACCCCGCCAAACTGCTCCTCATAGGCAGCAACCCGGGCAAGCCTGGCCCTCAGCAGTCTGCCGCCACACCTGTTGAAGCGCCCGGGTGCCACCTGCCCGCCTGCACCTCGCTGCCCACGGCCCAGTGGGTCCAGCAGGCTTAACCCTGACTCCTCTCCTCTGATCCTCCAGTAGGCCTTCGCACTGGGATGGTGGGAATTTATCCGATGCCTTTGTAAAATAACCCCTTGAGGAAGCTATCCAATCCAGCAGGGCCAATATTCCTTGCTAGGAGTACTGCCCACAGTATACTAGAGTCGTTGTCACAAGAAGACTGACCTCTCTCCTGGGAACTCACAGATGGTGTGTAACCCAGTCAAGGTGAAGATGGCCCCTCCAGATTGCAAGCTAACTCATTTTCCAATACCAGAGCGGTTAATAATGCAACACTGCCCTCACCATTAAGTAACGTCCAGACCCATGTGCTGGGAGGGAGACTGTAACTGAACGTCCTCAAAGAGAGGAAGAATAGGATTGTGGAAGAGGAAAACCAAATATTTATTGGTGGTCAGAGAAGGCAAATCTGATAGCAGTGGGAGTGGATGTTCATTTTTTGAGCTCCTGGGGACCAATGGAGTCCCTGCTTCTTTTGAGCCTAAGCCTGGGTCTCTAAAGAGAGGTCTTACTTCCCAGAGCTCAGAACACCACTTGAACAACCAATCACTTGCACCTCTTCTGTGGTCTCCCTGACAAGCTTGTGTACAGGTGGCATTCTTAGCTCCACCCCCAATGTTCCTATAGTTCTTCCCTAGGCATCTTACAGATCTAGAAGAGGAGTGGTTCCACTTTCTCCCCCTTCTCTAGCCCAGCTTCCTCCTGCTCCCAGACACTTGGAGAAGCCAGCCAAGAAAACAAGAGGAGCCATGTCAGCATTCCAGTTCCTGGACTCCACTGGTGGCAGAGAAGGAGTCCCAGGGAGAGAGGGTTGTAGACATAACCCCTCGGAAGCAATAGAGCTCGTGGACTTCCCCATCTACACCTGGCAGCTCTAGACAGTAGAAACAGAAGGTCCGGCTGCTACCTTCTAGATGAGCGGAACAGCTGACCTTGCCTCCATCTCCTCAGCTTGGTTATTCACTCACTGCTGAGGACCTTGACCTAGAAAAGAAAGCTTCGCTCCAGTGGTTCAACAAGGTCTTGGAGGACAGGCTGATGTTCCTCCAACCTCCATCAATGAGAACCCACTCAGAATCGTCCCCTCCAGCCTCAGGTACCAACCACAAGCCTAAAGAAGATGCAGAGTCCCTCAGGCCATCCCTCCCAGAATCTGATGGAATGGCAACCACCATGGCCCCTTCATCTCTGAAGACACCCAGCCTTTTGGCCTCTCTTGGATCTTCATCACCAGCCACTTTCTTGGGGCTGGCCCCTGCTTCCTTCACAGCACCTGCCGCTGACACTAAGTCACCTCCATCCCTTCAAGCCCATACATCTGCCAAAGAGAGGGGGGTTCCTGCCCTGTCCTCCACCCCCAAGCAAGTCATGATGTTTGGCATGTCCATCAGCTGCCCTCTGATCCTTCTCTGGCCTCCCCAGCTATGTCTTCAGATTCTCCCCTGTTCAAACCCATTTTTGTGACACTACCTAAAAGTTAGAGCCAGAGCAAAGACCCCTTACCATTCTGCTCCTTCATCACAGCCATGCTTCTTCCAACTCCATCTTCCCCAGAATGACCAACACTGCCATCCCAACTTTTAAGCCCATCTTTGGTGACCTGGAGCCACCCATGCTGTGCCCTTGCCTTCTCCCTTTTCCTTCAAGCCAACAACTGCTGCGACTGCTAATATAGCCCTAGCTGCTTGTCTCTTTTCTGGCCTGGCCACAGCCACCTCTGCCATGGCTTCTGCCACCGCTGCCAGTGAGTTCACAAACTCTGCTTCCAAACCTGCTTTTTGCTTTGGGGTCAGCAGTGTGGCCAGCACTGGGAGCAGAATGACTGGCAGGCTCCTACCTCTCAACTCTTCCCCTTTGAGGTGTCCCCTGCCTCTGCTGCCAGTTTTTCCTCAGCCATGGGCTCTATATTCCAGTTTGGCAATCCTCCCATGCCAATGTCCACAGCAGTCACCACCTTTGGCCAGTCCCTGCCTTGTGCTGTTGAGAGTGCTTGCTTCGGCAGTAGCAGCAGGAGCAGCAGCAGCAGCACTGATTACTTCAGTGGCTTTAGCAGCTCCCTGGCAAGCTCAGTCCCAGCCACCACCAACCAGCCCACACTGACTTTCAATAACACGACCACTGACCACTCCTGCATTCAATATTCCCTTTGTCTGGAATGCCAAGCCCCATGTCCCAGCATACCCATCAACCACCCCTTTCCCCCTAGCCCATATTCAAGGCTGCGGATGGGCAGCAACAGAAGTCCTCCAAGCTAGGTCTTTTTTTTATCTTTGCCTTAGTTTCTTTATTATTATTATTATTATTAGTTGTTCAAAACATTATAAACCTCTTGACATATAATATTTCATAATTTGATTCAAGCGGATTATGAACTCCCATTTTTACCCCATATACATATTGCAGAATCACATCGGTTACACATCCACTTTTTTACATACTGCCATACTAGTGTATGTTGTATTCTGCTGCCTTTCCTATCCTCTACTATCCCCCCTCCCCTCTCCTCCCCTTCCCTCCCCTCCCATCTTCTCTCTCTACCCCATCTACTGTAATTCATTTCTCTCTCTTGTTTTTTTTTCCTGTCCCCTCACTTCCTCTTATAATTAATTTTGTATAACAATGAGGGTCTCCTTCCATTATGATGCATTTTCCCTTCTCTCTCCCTTTCCCTTCCCCCTCTTGTCCCTGTTTAATGGTGATCTCCTTTTCATGCTCTTCCTCCCTGCTCTGTTCTTAGTTGCTCTCCTTATATCAAAGATGACATTTGGCATTTGTTTTCTAGGGATTGGCTAGCTTCACTTAGCATAATCTGCTCTAGTGCCATCCATTTCCCTGCAAATGCCATGATTTTGTCATTTTTTAGTGCTGAGTAGTACTCCATTGTGTATAAATGCCACATTTTTTTTAATACATTCATCTATTGAAGGGTATCTAGGTTGGTTCCACAGTCTAACTATTGTGAATTGTGCTGCTATGAACATCCTTGTAGCAGTATCCCTATAGTACGCTCTTTTAAGGTCTTTAGGGAATAGTCCAAGAAGGGGAATAGCTGGGTCAAATGGTGGTTCCATTCCCAGCTTTCCAAGGAATCTCCATACTGCTTTCCAAAGTGGCCGCACCAATTTGCAGTCCCACCAGCAATGTATAAGTGTACCCTTTTCCCCACATCCTTGCCAGCACTTGTTGTTGTTTGACTTCATAATGGCTGCCAATCTTACTGGAGTTAAATGGTACCTTAGGGTGGTTTTGATTTGCATTTCTCTGACTGCTAGATATGGTGAGCATTTTTTCATGTACTTGTTGATTGATTGTATGTTCTCCTCTGAGAAGTGTCTGTTCAGGTACTTGGCCCATTTGTTGATTGGGTTATTGTTATCTTATTGTTTAATTTTTTGAGTTCTTTGTATACTCTGGATATTAGGGCTCTATCTGAAGTGTGAGGGGTAAAAATTTGTTCCTAGGATGTAGGCTCCCTATTTACCTCTCTTATTGTTTCTTTTGCTGAGAAAAAAACTTTTTAGTTTAAGTAAGTCCCATTTGTTTATTCCTGTTATTGACTCTTGTGCTATGGGTGTCCTATTAAGGAATTTGGAGCCCAACCCCACAATATGTAGATCGGAGCCAACTTTTTCTTCTATCAGACGCAGAGTCTCTGATTTGATATCAAGCTCCTTGATCCATTTTGAGTTAACTTTTGTGCATAGCGAGAGAAGGGGATTCAGTTTCATTTTGTTGCATATGGATTTCCAGTTTTCCCAGCACCATTTGTTGAAGATACTATCCTTCCTCCATTGCATGCTTTTAGTCCCTTTATCTAATATAAGATAGTTGTAATTTTGTGGATTGGTCTCTGTGTCCTCTATTCTGTACCACTGGTCCACCGCCTGTTTTGGTACCAGTACCATGCTGTTTTTGTTACTATTGCTCTGTAGTATAGTTTGAAATCTGGTATTGCTATACCGCCTGATTCACACTTCCTGCTTAGAGTTGCTCTTGCTATTCTGGGTCTTTTATTTTTCCATATGAATTTCATGATTGCTTTATCTATTTCTACAAGAAATGCCATTGGGATTTTGATTGGCATTGCATTAAACCTATAGAGAACTTTTGGTAATATTGCCATTTTGATGATGTTAGTTCTGCCTATCCATGAACAGCGTATATTTTTCCATCTTCTAATATCTTCTTCTATTTCTCTCTTTAGGGTTCTGTAGTTTTCATTCTATAAATCTTTCACCTCTTTTGTTAGGTTGATTCCCAAGTATCTTATTTTCTTTGAGGATATTGTGAATGGGGTGTTTTTCCTCATTTCCATTTCAGAAGTTTTGTCGCTGATATACAGAAATGCCTTTGATTTATGCGTGTTGATTTTATATCCTGCCACTTTGCTGAATTCATTTATTAGTTCTAGTAGTTTCTTTGTAGACCCTTTTGGGTCTTCTAGGTATAGAATCATGTCAATTGCAAATAATGATAATTTAAGTTCTTCTTTTCCTATTTTTATGCCTTTAATTTCTTTCGTCTGTCTAATTGCTCTGGCCAGTGTTTCGAGAACTATATTGAATAGAAGTGGTGATAGAGGGCATCCCTTTCTTGTTCCAGATTTTAGAGGGAATGCCTTCAATTTTTCTCCATTCAGAATGATGCTAGCCTGAGGCTTAGCATAGATAGCTTTTACAATGTTGAGGTAAGTTCCTGTTATCCCTAGTTTTTCTAGTGTTTTGAACATAACGGGATGCTGTACTTTGTAGAATGCTTTTTCTGCATCTATCGAGATGATCATATGGTTCTTTTCTTTAAGTCTATTGATGTGGTGAATAACGTTTATTGATTTCCGTATATTGAACCATCCTTGCATCCCAAGGATGAATCCTACTTGATCATGGTGCATAATTTTTTTTGATGTGTTTTTGTATCCAATTCGTCAGAATTTTATTGAGGATTTTTGCATCTAGGTTCATTATGGATATTGGTCCCAGCATACCCATCAACCACCCCATCACCCCTAGCCCATATTCAAGGCTGCAGATGGGCAGCAACAGAAGTCCTCCAAGCTAGGTCTTGCCCCAAACTTTGGCAGCTTGTTCACTTTTGGGAACTACATGGCCCCTGACCCATCTGTAGTGCCAGCACCAGCACCTGCCCAGCTGGCTTTTGGCAGCTCAGCACAGTCAGTTTTGGGCTTAAAAACCATGGCCTTTGGCACCCCTGGCAGCATGCAGCAAGCCTTTGGCAGCACCATGGCAGTTTTGGTGCAGCCACCACCTCTGAGCTACCACCCAGACCACCTTCAGTGGCTCCAGTGTCTCAGTGTTTGGACACTCAACTCCGTTCCCTTTCATGTTCAGGGAATGGGCAACCCCAGCTGCCAGTGGGGGCTTCGGGCTCAGTGTGGCTGCCCCAGAACCCAGCTCTACATCTGGGGCATTCACTTTTGGAGCTGGACACAGTGATACCACAGGCACCACCACCCGCTTTGGGGGACAGGGCTTGAGTCAGAATGCTCTGGGCACACCCAACCATAGCACATCCTTTAGCTTCAATGTGGCTGGCACACCTCAGAGCAAACCTTTGTTTGAAGGCACCCCTCCACACCTACCTTTGGGCAGCGCACTCCAAGTGGTGGACTCTGCACAGTGGGCAGCAGCCTCTTCTTTGGGGCTTCCTCAATACCCACCCAAGTCTTTGTTGGAGTCAGGACTTTTGGATCAGCAGCTCCTTTATTTTCCTTTAGTATGGAATCCAAGATCCCAGGGACTCCACCTCCACTGCAGGCCCAAAGGTAGCACATCCACAAGAAATAGCCCCTGTCTTCCTTTTCCCTGCTCTTGCCAAAATCTGGACCTTAGCACCTGCTAGGAAGTGTCTCTGACTCTTTGTGCTATAAAACAGAACTACCCTAGATCTCTGGCTTCAGCCACCAGGGTAGTGGTAGCAGCCCTGGGGACCTTTCCCTTCTGGAGGAAGTGGGAACATCTGGGCGGGGCAGGCCGGGGCAAGGCCAAAGCCCAATACCTGTACTTGAACAGTTGCACTGGTGAGGCTAGAGAACTAAAGAGACATTGTAAATACTGTCTGCTCACTTCCCTGACTCCTTTAGTGTGTCACTTAGTCAGGTGGCCTCGCTTCCCACCTTTTCCCCTATAGTCATCCTTGCCAGAGGGTGTGCAATTGCACTCACTTAAATCTCTGTTACATTTGGTGTGACTGGGGAAAATGGATTATCTTTAGGCTTTACCTGCTTGGTTAGTGTATGAGAAGTGCTTCTCTTTCTCTCATCCCTTTTGGGGACTCTTATTTCCCCATTGCTTGCTGCTTTGTCCCTTACTCCCCTGCAGGATTTATTCCTTTTTAAATGAACTTGAATTTAGCTTCACCTTGGAGACTCCAGTAGGTGATGCTCCTGCTGCCTCCTTTCACCCTGCCAAGTCTGAGTGAAGTTTTATCCTTCTCCCTCTTCCAATTTGGCCCCTATAAAGCTTTATGGCTCAAGACTGTTAGTCTGGCAGAGCCATGAGCAAAACCCATGCTCCAGGAGAAAAACTCATGCTTTCAGCTGCCTTCTCCAACCTTCTGGCTTCACTGGCTATTGTCTGCCTCCAAGATTTTATGCCCCACACCTTGTCCTGTGTTACTTTGTTTGAAGCCCATGTCTGTTGCTCTTTGAATAGAGTTTGGAGGAAAAATTGTGTGTGTGGCAGCAAGCTGGTAGTGCCGGACTTAACTGTCTTAAGTCTCCCGGCCTGCCTAATCAAAATGGCACCACTTGAGGGCCACATTGCTGACGCCTGAGTTTTCCAGTGGTGTTTGGATTTTAAGGGATGGCAACCCAGGGGATGGGGCCTTGGGGAAGCAAAGACCCTTTCCTACCACCATTTCTCTTCCACCACTAATCTTCTACCTCCCTGACCTCACTAGGCAAGGTGACTCCCCCCTCATATGTCCAAACTATGCCAATGAACCCTTCCTTGAACTCGTACCTTAGTTTTTTCCCAAACAGGGCCTTCTCCAGCCCTTCCCTTCCCTTTTCTCCCCTGGTTCCAAAACCACACTCCCCAGGGCCCAGAGCCTTGCTGCCATGCCCATCTTCTTTGGGAGAAATATGAATGTGTGTGTCCAAATTAGAATAAAATATGTAAACATTTTTTCACAAAATACAATTTTTTTTTGTATTTAAATAAAATCACTGATTTGCATTTCTCTGATGCTTAGTGATATTGAGCATTTTTTAAAATGTATTCATTAGTCATTTTTATATATTATTCTGGGCACTGTGTATTCAGTTGATTAGTCCTTTTTGGGTTGGATTTTTTGTTTGTTTTTAGTGATCTTAGAGTTCCTTTTTTTATTCTATAGATAAAACTTTTAATAATGTGCAGCAGAAATCAGACAGGCTCATTCTTCATTCTTGCATTAAAATAAAAGAGTTCCAATATTACAATTTATTTACATTTGCATAGTGAAGAGCTAAAGTGTCTAAGTGGCTATTTCACAGTCATTTCTAATAAAATGTACAAAAAACAAACAGAAGTACCAAGAATATAGGTTGGGGGCCTTTATGGCATAAGAATGGGCTTGGACTTAGTCTGTAATCCAGAATCCAGAGGTGCAGGATGCCCTATGGATCAGGGAGTGAAAAACTCAGCTTCAGTTTCTCCCTAACTTTCACTTAGGTTAACAGAGGTGGGTGAGGAAATTTCCCAACAAACTACTGTCTTCCCCAGAGGTACAGGAGCTAGACTGCATGTGTGGTGACAGCAGAAAGGACCCCTGGGGAGTGTGTTAGTGGCTTGGGAGACACAGGGTGAATGTGTGTTGGCAGATCCCAAAGGCTAATTGTGACTTGGGGTACAGTAGCCTAAGTTCCATCATCACCTGTAACTACCACATTTCTGCTGCAGGGCAGATAAGAAGGACACAGCAGAGGTAGGGAAATAAGGACCCCCGGATGACCCAACTGGTATTTAAGGAATATTTATTAGTGGCCAGTAAATTTGCCCAAGGATTAGAAGAAGATATCCTTTAAGGCAAGAAAAGAAGCAATACATCAGGAAAATAAATGGAAAAAACAGTAGCATAGGGAGACCAAGAACAGGGAGAAGGCTCTCCCTCCTCCCCAGGCTTTGGCCCAGAATTGCTGAGTTGGAGGCAGGTATGCTTTATGGCTGCATACATAATGTGACTCCCCTGGGGCAAGAAGGGACCTCAGAATGAAAGCAGTGCTTTGGGATCCCACCTGTGGTTCTAAACCCCCAGGCCTCACTACACACCAGTAGTCTCTCTTTGCAAAAGAGTTGGGATTTCCTTAGAGTTCTTTAAAATTCTGAATGTCAACACCTTTTTGGTTATACCATTTATAAATATTTTCTCCTATTTTGTAGATTATCTCATTGTCTTGTTTCCTTTGCTGTGCAAAAACTTCTTAGTTTGATGTAATTCCATTTGTGTATTTTTACTTTTATTACCTCTATTTTTGGGGTCTAATCTGAAAAATCATTGCCTACACCAATGTCTTGAAGTGTCTTCCCTGTGTTTTCTTGTAGTAATTTAATATCTTCCCATTTAAGATGTTTTCCTTTGACCCATTTTATTTTTTTGAATGTGAAACCAGACAAACACAGATGCATACCACATGTTATCACTCATTTATGGAACCCAATAAATCAACCTTATAGAACTATAACAGAATAGTGGCTCTATAGATGAGAAAGGGTAGGAGGAGGGAGGACAGAAAGAAATTCAGTAAGCTCCACAAAAACCATAGAATCACTCTTGGCTATTTTTTAGTGCAGTAGGGTAATTATTGGCCAAGAAAACCTATAATATATTTCAAAATGACTAGAAAAAAAGATAAAATTCTCCAAACATAAAAATGATTAATGATTGAAGACACAGAAATCCTCATTACCCTGATTCAGTTGACAACACATTTTATACTTGTATTGAATTACTTTAACATGTACCCCATTAAGATATACAGATTTTTTTAAAGGTTTAATTTGGTTAAATTAGAAGTTTTTGTTCACTAAAAGATGTTATAGAAAAATTAATAAATGACACATGTGAATAAGATTTTTGTAATGTTCAAAAGGAAATGAAATTAGAATATCAAATATTTAAGAAGTCATGCATTCAACATGAAAAATCAGTAATATCATCAGGACAAGGGATAAGTGATGTGAAAAGATTTAATGACAAAATAAAAATCTATAGACAGATTAAGAGATGCTCAAAATTGTTAGTAAAAAAATTTGAATTTTACAACTTCAGTGCAATATTCCCTGCTACTATTAGATCCTCCGAATTAAAAAGCTGAATAATGCTAAGCATAGGTCAAGATTTTGGGGTACAGAATTATCACACCCTGATAATGTAAGTTCAGACTGTGTAGTCATGTAGTGTAAGTTCAGATTCTGTAGTCATGGAAGCAGTCAAGACAAGTATACCAATACGATTTGATCCAGCAATGGTGGTCATTAGAGTGACAGGAATTCTAAATAGATTGATAGAGGCATGTAAAAACATGCTCATGGAAGAATATAGAGACAATGTTTACAGTGGTCCACAAGTGTAGCTGGATAAATAAAATGTGGGAGATGCTCAACATAGAATATTATGCATAAGATAGAAGTAATAGATTGCATGTTCATATTGTTGCATATGCAAAATTTAGAAGCATAGTGCCCAGAGTTAAAAGAAATCAAGTTAAATATACAACAAAATTAACTTTTTATAAAACTATCTCATGTAACCTAATCTCATCTCATCTCTATCTCTCCATTGTATGAACTCATTCCTTCTTATGCCTCCAAAGAAATAGGTACCTGTAACTAACAAATCACTTAAAGGCTTGGCATGACTTTTGATTCATCTCTTTTTCTTAATGAACTTTAGATTATTAGTTAGTGAACTTTTGATATAAACAAAATTTACTTTTTGTATGCTTCATAAAATTAAATTTTATGTTTGATGTTGCAATATACCATAAACTAAGACCATGAAAATTTCAGTAAATATTTACTGAACATCTATTATGTCCTAAGCACTATGGCAAATTCTGAGAATATAACAAAGAATAAGACAGGCAAAAACCTTGGCTTCTTGAAGGTTACATAAAAATTGTGTGTGTGTGTGTGTGTGTGTGTGTTGGGAGGATATGTAAATATTTACTCATGCTATGAGTACTTTTGACTATTTACTTTGGTTCTGGCACTGGGATTATAATGAGAAAAAGTGACATGGTCCTTGCACACTGAGTTTGCATAATTAATTGTTTACAATTTTGCTTGATATCAGTGAAAGTAATCATCTCTTTCATGAGATCTTTTAGAATTTTATTGGCAATTTTGATATTTCACTTATATTTATTCTCTAGTTGTTTGTCTGTTGAAACGTATCTTGTGATAAACTTAATGTACATCTATCTTAGGTTGAGACTTGTCTGGACACATTTGGGTATATTTGGTGGACTGTGGGCTGCTGCACAGCAAGTCTTTGAATATAATCTTAAAGATCTTTGAGAAAGAGAAATCAGCTTAAATATGTAGAGAAACTCAGTCAAATAGATAAGCCACCAAACAAATATTAATTTGTCTTTTTATAAATTTTTAGATGCAGATTTGTATAATCACATGAGAATACAGGCTATAAGCATTTTTCATTCAAAAAATTTGAGATATTGACTGAGGCATCCATAGGTTTTTTTTTTTTATTGTCAGGGTTCAAAGTATGTCATCAAGTGGGGGAGTCACTCTCCCCATGTCTAATCAGAACATAGGCTTTTGAAAAAGTTGTGGACTCTAGAGAAACAGTTTGTCACAGAATTACACATTGAACATCAGCTGAAACAAAAATGGTATCCAGTGAGGGCCAGAAGCTCCTTACTGGAAGCAGCTCAATGACAGTTCCCAGAGGCACTATGAGTCCATCTGTCCCTTCCTTCCTTAGCAGGGGTTACCACACTAGATGGTGCAGCATAGGAGGAGAGGAAGAATTTGGGCAGTGTCAAGTGGATTTAGACAGGATTTATTCCTAAGTACATACGAAACATCCCAGGATATAGATTCTTCTTGTCTTCTGTCTAGTTTTGAAAAACTTGTTTAGAAGTTAGAAGTCCTTGATCAGCAGGTAGCAGGCAGAAGAACAAACAATTCTAGAGATATATGAAGATTCTTATTTTTCCTTGTTGACTAAGGTTCATCAGTAGCAGCTGCTGGGAGTAGTACCAACTTTTCGATCTTCTACTATAGTATATACTAAGTATTCAAATAATTGTTAATGAGGGTATTTTCAAGGAAAAAAAGATTGGCTGTTTTGTGAAAATTTTAAGAAATACATAGAAAAATTTTTGAAAAGAGTATTTGATTTAATGTGAGGATTTGAAACTTTAAGAGAAAAACAAGACAAAGAGTTACCCTCCAGACAAGCCAAGGAAGTAGGTGACATTCTAACATAGTCTCCAAGGAAATTTCAGAATTATACTATATATGGCTGCAAGTGAGTATTAGAATCGTTAAACATAATAAATAAAGGAGAATACTCCTTCCATTTTATTCTAGGTCATAATGTCAGATCATAGTTTCAGTAAGTAGGATGGGCTTGTTTCAAATACACTTAACATAAGAAAAGGAAATTCATTTTGAGACAGAGGTAGTCAATACTGAGATTGCACTGTGACACCTCAGAGGGTAAAGTATGATGACATTTTTTTTTATAGGAGATAAAACTTTAAAGACTGAACTTCGAGTTCATAATGTCACAAAGACAATAAATGACACCTTTCATTAGAATGAAAGATTGAGGATTATAATAATTTTCATTATTTACTCCATACACAGTCTATTTGGCAATCTCCCTTTGTGTTTGATTGCCATGTTTCATGATTACAACCTGAGGAATGATGGTGCTATGTAGTAAGAGACAATAGGTAAATGTACTTTTACCCTTTTCTTAAAAAATAGCTATAATGTAATTGAGATTAATTTAGAAAACTTATTTTGAAACATACATGTATGTATAAATGCAAGTGATGAGGTTTCAAGGCCTCTTTAACCTCAATGACATCTCTACAGAGAATGTGACTCTGAAAGTCATATCCCTTTTATTGGATCTTTATTTTACAATGAAACATCACTTCCTTGTAATATGATAATAGACAACATTTTAAGCTAAAATTGGGTGCTTATATAAGTCCTTATTCAGGTCCTTCTTTCAGAAAAAAAATAAAGGAGGATAATTTGCAGGAGTTAGGAAGGTTAGGGAGTACAACACAGAGAATGAAATTAGGTCTTTAATGACTGGCAGCTAAACTCCATAAGATTTAGTAAAATGCCTACTGAATGTTAGAAGAATGTTTATAATGAAGGAAGAAATGGCATTTACTGAGGCAGCCTACATGATGATGGCATTGTAATTTAAGAACCAGTAAGAGGGGCTGGGATATAGCTCAGAGGGAGAATGCTTGCTTACCATGTGGGAAGCCAAAAGTTCAAAATGATCAGAGAGTGGGATGAACTTCAAGTTCTATTCCCACAAAAGGGTCTTTACAGAATATATTTCTATAGAAAGTCCTTCTGGCAAATATTAACAGAATTCTTGGCATGCTCCTTTAAAGAAAATAACATGGCCTAGATTTAACAGTTATCCTTATCACCTGATTAAAAAAAAAAAAAAAACTCTTAATAGTAGTTATTCTTAAGATGCACATAATCCAAACTATATTCATAGTTGCCTGTCCATCATAAGTCTGCTTCTAAATTTACCATCACGACTGACTTCTTAGATGTATGTGCTGTGCAATTGCACAGGGCCTTTGTTAGAAGGATTCCACACTTGGTCTAATGTTCAGCTGTTTTCATCCTGAAATTCTTAGTAATTTTTGAACAAGGAGCCCTGCATTTTTATTTGGCAATAGGTACTAAAAATTCCCTGGCCTCCTTAATCACTATTTATATTTATATATTATATCCCCAGTTGGAAACCAGTAACTGCATACTCTCCTGAATTGCCAAGAATCTTTTAAAGAATTAGAAGAAGCAGAAAGTCTTGTTAGGACTGGCAGTATACTAATGATGAGATTTCATCACTTTATTCATTCTGGGTTAGTATCAAAAAATGGCATGACATTATGACCTCACATTCTCCTTAATAAGGACATCCTTTTCTCTCCCCTTTCCCATGTTATCAATTTTCTCTCTCTCTCTCTCTCTCTCTCTCTCTCTCTCTTTTACATTCCATTTGCTTCATAGATAGTCTTAAGGTATGAGGATTTCATTCTTTCCTCTCCACTAGGGCCATCTTTCCCTCTTGCCCTGCTTTATAGAAGTTTCATGTTTTTGTTGAATCTCATTCTTCCCTAAGGAGGCCACTTAACCTAGGTTTATTAATTCTTTCCATTTCTACTTATTCTCCTCTTGTATTCTCATTATTAGCACTGTTAGGATATTTCTCCAGCCAGCTCAGGCCTAGATTTCACCTTAACAGAATACAGATATTATATGGAACCTCAGAAGATCAGCATGGTTTAAAGCATAAACACTTAAAGTCTATGAAATGGTGGTTGAGCTGGTTGATTTCTATGACTCTACAATAGTGATAAATACATTTATGCTGAAAAATTAGTCAAACATGTTTAAACTATTTATGTCTGAAATTTCCAAAATTTTGGGGACATCATCTGATCTGGGAGTACTAAAAAAATTATAAAATATAAATTTTTTTGACTTTAGTGAACCCTAGATAAACCCCTATATAATTACATCAAGCAATCCCAATATCTGATATTTTTACATAAATCAATTTTAGAATTTAAAACTCTTGAGATCAGTGCTACATTTTAAAGATACTACATATTTTTATTTTTTTGATAATGGTTAATTGGGTATTTATTTTGTAATTCTAGGTTCATTTTTCTCTATTCTACATGGCCTGATACTTTTCTGGATTTTCATCAGCCCGAAAGCAAAACACAGCTCCAGTATGTCAGATTAACTGTAAGAATTTATCCCATTCAAGCCTTTTAAGCTTTTGGGAGTTTAGGCTGAAGCTATGAAGGTTCACATTTCACAGCACATGGCATTTATTTTGAAATATTGCTACCAGACAAACCTCTACTCCATCTTCTTCCTCCACCTACTTGAGGATTTCCTCCTCCCAAACCCCACCATACTGTATCAACCCCCTGATTTTTTTCCTAAAAAGAAAATCACATATGATTTTAGCTATGAATTTCAAAATTTTCACTCTTTTATTCTTTAGAACAATTTAGCAAGAAACATTTTATTATACTTCAGTATGATTTTATGAATTTTATGTTCTATACTTACCTAAGCAGGTATTTATATGTTTTCTCAGAAAGATGAGTCAGTTTTCTTTGAATTTCAATTTGTTCAAGGTGGTTAAATGAGTATTTTTCTCATTTTGCATTAATTTATTTGATATCTATATATCAATTGATCTATCATCTTTATATCCCTTCTCTTTCATTCACCTGAAAATCATTTTTCTTATGGCCAACTTGATATTGTTATCACTGAGTCTTTCAGATTATGTAATCTAATCCAATCTCTTCATCCTATGGATAGAAATGAGTTGACATAACCTGAAGAGAAATTAAGCATTCTTCTAAAGAAATTAATACCTGGGATGAAATCAGACATTGTTGCTTTTTATGACCATTCTACCTCTTTGCTGCTATTTTTACACAAAGACTTATTATTTCTATTAAATGAGGGCAATAAAGAAGGCAGAAAGCTGAAATAGAAAATTTAAGTCTATACACACTACTGAAGTCCAAACCTGTTATGGTTTGGATCTGGAATGTATCCCAAAATCTCATGTGTTCAGAGATGGGGCTTCTGGTTAAGTGGTTGGATCATGAGAGTTCTGACCTTATCATTGGACAAATCCATTAATGGACCCCTGGGAGGTGGGATTTAGTTGGAGTAAGTAGATCACTGGGGACATGCTCTGGAAGAGTTTATCTTTTCTCTGTTCTACACTTTTCTCTTTCACTCTGCTTTCTGGCTGCCATCAATTGAGCAGCTGTCATCTACTGATGTCTCCACCATGATGTTCTGCTGTGCTTCTGGCCCAAAGCAATGGAGCTGGTCAACATGAAATGAAATCTCTGAAACTGTGAGTCAAATAACTCTTTTCTCCTATTGCTCTTCTCAGATATTTATTACAGCAATGCAAAGGTGACTAAAACACATCTATACTTCAAGTTTATACTTAAGTTTGAGTGCTCTCTAACCTTCATAGAGATTTATGTCTTCCTTTTCAATTTTCCAAGTTTGTTATTCTAAATACCTTTATATTAGTTAGGGGTATAATCACAAAGAAAACTACTGGTTATGCTTCAAAAGAAGCAAATAAATTTATTGGAATTATGTTATGAAGATCACATAAATGTTAGAGAATCAGGTTCATGTAGAAGACAAGAACTGTTGAAAAGGAATGACTTCCCTATGGTATGAAGACTGGATTTTTTTTTATTGGTGGGCATTTGTTACTACAGAATACCTTACTCTGTGCTGCTAGACTCAATTCCACTGTAGCTGCAGTGAATTAACTCTAATTCTAAATGTTATTTCAATACCCAAACCCTCAAATAACTCTCAGACCACATATTGCCATTCCAATTAAGCCTTTATTGCTGGCCAATGGCAGACACTCTACTCTAAAAGTGAGATAGTCAGAGTGATATACCCCTTTCAGTTTGGCCTCATATTTAAGCCAAAAAACCAGAAAAGGGACATTTGGGGGTTTATCCAATGCAATCAAGCCAAGTTACAGAAGTGGGAGATTTCAGTCAGGCGGCGGGAGGCTTAGCCAATCAAAATAAGCCTAGTTACCCCAGTTACAGAAATAGGAGTTTGCAGTTAGATAGTTCCTGTTCTTCCTCTTAGTACTGCTTTCATAGTGTCCCAGAGGTTTTGATATATTGTGTCTATGTTCTCATTTATCTCTAAGAATTTTTTAATCTCCTCCTTGATGTCTTCTGTAACCCATTGTTCATTCAGTAGCATATTGTTTAGTCTCCAGGTAATAGAAAATTTTTTATTTTTTATTTTGTTGTTGATTACCAATTTCATTCCATTATGATCTGATAGAATGCATGGCAGTATCTCTACTTTTTTTGTATTTGCTAAGAGTTGCTTTGTGGCATAGTATATGGTCTATTTTAGAGAAGGATCCATGTGCTGCTGAGAAGAAAGTTTATTTGTTTGATGCAGTTTGAAATATTCTATACATGTGAGTTAAGTCTAAGTTATTGATTGTGTTATTGAGTTCTATAGTTTCTTTATTCAACTTTTGTTTGGAAGATCTATCCAGTGGTGAGAGAGGTGTGTTAAAGTCACCCAAGATTATTGTGTTGTGGTCAATTTGACTCTTGAACTTGAGAAGAGTTTGTTTGATGAATATAGCTGCACCATTGTTTGTTATTGGGACATATATATTAATGATTGTTATGTCTTGTTGGTGTATGGTTCCCTTGAGCAGTATGTAATGTTTATATTTATCCCTTTTGATTAACTTTGGCTTGAAGTCTACTTTCTTTGCTATGAGTATAGGAACCCCTGCTTGTTTCCACAGTCCATGTGAATGGTATGATTTTCCCCAACCTTTCACCTTCACTGTGTATGTCTTTTCCTATCAGATGAGTCTCCTGTAGGCAGCATATTGTTGGGTCTTTTTTTTTTTTTTTAAATCCAATCTGCTAGCCTATGTCTTTTGATTACTGAGTTTAAGCCATTAAAATTTAGGGTTACTATTGAGACATGGTTTGTATTTCCAGCCATATTTGTTTATTTTTGTTATTTAACTTGACTTGTTTTTCTCTTTGACAAACAAAAATAAGTATTGCAGAGGATGTGGGGAAAAAGGTACACTCATACATTGCTGGTAGGACTGCAAATTGGTACAGCCAATAAGGAAAGCAGTATGGAGATTCCTTGGAAATCTGGGAATGGAACCACCATTTGACCTAGCTATCCCTCTCCTCTAATACCCAAAGGACTTAAAAACAGCATACTACAGGGACACAGCCACATCAATATTTATAGCAGCACAATTCACAATAACTAAACTGTGGAGTCAAACTAGATGCCCTTCAGTGGATGAATGGATTAAAAAAATGTGGCATATATACACAATGGAATTTTACTCAGCATTAAAAAAGAACAAAATCATAGCATTTGCAGGTAAATGGACGGCTATGAGAAGATAATGCTAAGTGAAGTTAGCCAATCCCAAAAAACCAAATGCTGAATATTTTCTCTGATATAAGGAGGCTGACTCATAGTGGGGTAGGGAAGCAGGAGCATGGGAGGATTGGATGAATTCTAGATAGGGAAGAGGGGTGGGAAGGAAAGGGAGGGGGCAGGGGTTTAGCAAGGGTGGTAGAATGTGATGGACATCATTATCCAAAGTACATGTATGAAGACACGAATTGGGTATCAACATACTTTATGTATAAACAGATATGAAAAATTGTGGTATATATGTGTAATAAGTATTGTAATGCCAAAAAAACACAAAGTACATGTATAAAAGCATGAATTAGCATGAACATACTCTATATATAGAGATAAGAAAAATTTTACTCTATGTGTGTAATAAGAATACTGCATGATCAATGTGATTCTGCAACCTGTACACTCAGAAAAAATGAGAAATTATATCTCATCTGATTCAATGTATGATATGTCAAGGTCATTGTACTATCATGTGCAACTAATTAAAACAAACAAACAAAAAAAAAGAATTGTAATGCATTCTGCTGTCATTTTTTTAAAAAATGAAATCAATAAAACTAAAAAAAAAAAAAAAAGGATAGTTCCATGTTCTTTAGGATTTCCACAACAAAAGGAAAAAACAACTTGCCCCAGTCATGACCTTTCTAATTGGCATGGCTATTTCACAAAATGGAGTTACTAAACAAAATGGAGTCACTATAGTCAAGACTTCTGTCTCATCATAAATAAGATTTTGCTTTCTTTCTCAAGATTCCAATTCCTGGGTGGGAGCATCTACTTAGCTGTGGTAAAGTATTATGGCCATGCTCTAAGTTGTGCTAAGACTAGCCACTGAAAAAATATAACTATTGAACACTTGAATTGTGGTAGTTTGAACTGAAATGGACTATACATGCAAAATGCACAATAGATTTCAAAGACAGTCTGGAAATATAAAAACAGTATAAAAGATATCAATAAAAAAGATCTCTACATAAAAATTTATGTGGATTGTATACTGCAATGACAATACTTAAATATATCACTATTTTAATATTATGTTGATAATATCTTTATAAAATTATATTAAGGTTATTTTAATCCTTGTGGCTTCTAGAAAATTTTAAATTACATATGTGATTCATATTTATAGTTCAATTTGTATTTCTATTAAATAGTGCTTTGTGTCCTCATGTTTTAAGTGAGATATTATCATACCCCTTGGGGGATTTTACCAAATAAAAAGAGGATTCACATTCATCCACAATCAGTTAAGCCAGTTTGTCATATTGTGGTTACTACCTATCTCTTTCTTGGAGCATGCAAAACCATTATACACAAGTTTTATCATTTATATGAATCCTTCAATGTATGTTATAGTGCTGAAATCACTGATCTTCATTAACTGTTGCTGAATTTTCTGTTTATGTTTGTGACATTATAGGAAGACCTAAATATTTTAGAATCCATAATTGTAATAAGTTACATACAACAATAAAATGAGCTCTTAGAATTTGAGAAATAGAAGTGTTATGACAAGGTAACATGTGTACTGTCATTATATCTGCATCTGTAGAAGAAGGTTGAGGAAAGAATGCCTGGTTTTCACAAGATACTTTCACTTATAATACAACCTATTATGCTTGACAGTCTTATGTAGAAGGTCTTGTGTTCATTCTATAGATTGGCTAATGGGGAAGCTCACTAACTTTGTTAAGATTACTGTCTTAGTCCACTTGTGCTGCCCTGACAAAACACCACTGATTGGGTAATTTGTAAACAATAAAAATTGATTTCTCATAATTCTGGAGAGTGGGAAGTTCAAGATCAAGGTGCCATCAGTCTGCTGTCCGGTGAGGGCTGCTCTTGGAGTCTAGATATTGACTTGTTTTATATTCTCTGAAGGAGACAAGCACTGTGTCCACCTGTGGCAGAAGGAAGGGATAAACTTCCCCTTCTGGCCCTTCCACAAGGTGTTAATCCATTCCTAAGGACAAAGACTCCATGGCCTAATTACATTCTAAAGACTCCACCTCTTTAAAATGTTGTATTTGGGATTAAATTTCAACATAGATTTTGGAGTGATACATTCAAATCACAGCAGTTACAGAACCCCTTCAATTGGCAAGACTAGATTTGAATCCAGTTTTGTCAGACTTTAGCTCAGGTCCTTTCCATTGAACTCTGTAACTCATAAGATGAAATTTAAATTTCTTATGTTCATTTTTTCATTCTTAAAATGTCTTAAACAGATTACCTTTGGGAAAAATATCTATAGTGATATCAAAGACTACATGAATATCACAAAGAAATTTTGCTGAGAAACATTTAACCAGAAATACTCTGTCTTCAGTTTTCTTGTAAACTGGTTTTAAATTAGGGATAAAAGACATAAGGAATCATAATTTGAGTATTTTTTAGCCCTAATGCCTGAATATATCTTGAGATTTCTTGAAATTCTGAAACACAGCTGGGTAATGTATCTTGGCATAATTTATTTTTCTAAAGTCACTCACACCTGTTTCTATTTTCAATGCATTGGTTTTTTTGGATTTATTTTTCACAAAAAGCACTTATGCCTAGTCAGAATTCATTCAGCTCTAAATGAAGAAATCCCTAAGGTTCACAATGAATATGGCATCATAGCAATGGTTTGTGCTCTGATTAAAGCAAATTATTTTTATATGACATTCATTTAAACAGTATAATATTCATTTCACGTTCTGGAAGTAATTTTTAGTGAGGTTTTTGCCGTATCCATTAATGATGAAGTAATGGAGGATTCAGATGGAGATTTAAACATGTCTGGATTTAAATTTCTCATTAATATGGCATTTTAAAAACAGATAGCACTGTGCCCACGTATGATGAGGGGAATTTCTTTTTCAGGCTATAAGATCATATTTCTGTGCTTGTAACACATAAGTGTAGTCATGTACTCCTATGATAGAAACTAAAATCTATTTTAGGGATCTTATAATTAAAACCAGTATTTTCCAAAGTATTCCATTACTAGTTAATATATTTTCCCTCTCAAGGGAAAAGTACAACAAAAACCTTAAGTGAACTTTTGTTGGTTTAAATTGTTGGTTTGGAAGTAACAACAAAACCAATTCAAATTATTAAAACCTGAAAAAGATGATATCAACCGGAGATGCAAATCATCAGTTCATTTGCTTTTTCTCTCTCTGGCCTTTACTTATTACTCATATGTTGAACATTCTCTCAGGACAACTTGCACACAAGTTGTAAGGTACACATTCTTGAGGTTAGCAACCAGAAAAGATAAAGGCTTCTTCCTCTTCCAACTCAAGACTGAAAATGCTATTGAAAATGCTATTGAAGAGCTTTGATGGACTTAGGTTGGGTCATAGGTCCACTATTAGATCAATGTTTGTGCCATGAAATGTGGATACATGTTCCCATCTGTGACCAATAAGTAGCAAGAGACTTAAGCAGAATGAATGTCTATGAAAATGATGTTAGAAGATAAAACTATAACAGGAATCAAAGCATTTGAACTAACTTCTGTATCATAGGAAATCTCAGAATCTTTGATATTTTTAAATGAATTATAAATTTATAAACATGGAGAACATTTTATGCCATATTTTCCAAACATTTAAATTGAAATCAGAGGCACTCTACTACTGAGCTATATCCCAAGCCTCTTTTTAATTTATTATTAATTTCAAAACAGAATCTCACTAAGTTGTCAAGGCAGGCCTTGACCTTGTGATCCTCCTGCCTCAATCTCTCAAGTAGGGAATTATTCATGAGCTACCACACCAAAATGGAAATTTTATTTTAATGGAAATTTGTGTGAGATTAGTATGTTACATGCCCACAGATTTAGTCACAGAACTAGTTTCTTTTTTGAGCAAATCATCCCTTATGAGTTCCTGCTACTGAGTGGAGGGTCTGACTAGGGTATGTGTATATAGAGTAAGCATGTGGGTGTGGGTAAATTAAACTGTCAGTCAAAAGTATCTCCTATTTTCTCACAGTTAAATAGTCTCCTTTAATAAGTTTGTCTCTCTGAGTGAAAGGTTTAATTAAATCACCTTCCTTTCTCTTCAAGTTGGCATCTGACTATATAGGCGTGGAGCTAGATGTATGGTCTCTTGGCAACAGGGTCTCAGCTTTTCCCTCTGGGTTCTTTTTCTTTCTTTCTTTCTTTTTTTTTTTTCGGGGATAGGGGAGGTACTAGGGATAGAATCCAGGGAATTTTTACCACTGGGCTATATCGCCTGCCCTTTTTTTTTTGTTTTGTTTTGGCTTTTTTTTTTTTTTTAATTTTTTATTGTTGGTTGTTCAAAACATTACAAATTTCTTGACATATCATATTCCACACTTTGATTCAAGTGGGTTATGAACTCCCACCTTCACCCCATACACAGATTGCAGAATCACATCACTTACACATCCATTGATTTACATATTGCCATACTAGTGTCTGTTGTGTTCTGCTGCCTTTCCTATCCTCTACTATCCCCCCTCCCCTCCCCTCCCCTCTTCTCTCTCTACCCCCTCTACTGTCATTCATTTCTCCCCCTTGTATTATTTTTCCCTTTCCCCTCACTTCCTCTTGTATGTACTTTTGTATAACCCTGAGGGTCTCCTTCCATTTCCATGCAATTTCCCTTCTCTCTCCCTTTCCCTCCCACCTCTCATCCCTGTTTAATGTTAATCTTCTTCTCGTGCTCTTCCTCCCTACTCTGATCTTAGTTACTCTCCTTATATCAAAGAAGACATTTGGCATTTGTTTTTTAGGGATTGGCTAGCTTCACTTAGCATAATCTGCTCTAATGCCATCCATTTCCCTGCAAATTCTATGATTTTGTCATTTTTTAATGCAGAGTAATACTCCATTGTGTATAAATGCCACATTTTTTTTTATCCATTCGTCTATTAAAGGGCATCTAGGTTAGTTCCATAGTCTTGCTATTGAGAATTGTGCTGCTATGAACATCGATGTAGCAGTGTCCCTGTAGCATGTTCTTTTTAGGTCTTTAGGGAATAGACCAAGAAGGGGAATAGCTGGGTCAAATGGTTCGCCTGCCCTTTTTTAATGTTTTATTTTATTTTAAATATTACAATGATCTTGGCAATTCACACATTTGATTCATTGGGGCATAATTTCTCATTTTTCTGACTGTACAGATTGCAGAATCACACTAGTCATGGAGTCACCTATATACATACAGCAATCATAATGTCTATTCTACTCTGCTGCCCTTCCTATCCCCCCTACTTCTCCCCTCCCTTAATGTTTTATTTTGAGACATAGTCTTGGTAAGTTGCTTAGTGCCTTGCTCAGTTGCTGAGGCTGGCCTCAAACTTGAAATCTTCCTGCCTTAGCTTCCTAATTGCTGGGATTACAGGCATGCACTGACATGCGCAGCTTCCTCTGGATTCTTTTTTTTTTTTTTAGGTGGACACAATATATTTATTTTATTTTTATGTGGTGTTGAGGATCGAACCCAGTGCCTCACGCACACCAGACAAGTGTGCTACCACTTGAGCCACACCCCAACCTCCTCTGGATTCTTGACAGCCTCTTTTGTGGGGTGTCTACTATAGTGCCTCACTTCATTTCACTGGGGCTTGCTGAGGTATGGCTGCAACTTTAGATCTTAATATTTGGCCCTATAGAAATTTCTTTCTTTTTCTAATTGGTGCTACCTCAGTTCTTTGTGCATATGATATCAAAATGTCTTTTTCTGAGTCCCTTATCAAGGCTATCTATTCCATAATAATAAGTCACCTCTGCCTTTCCTATGGTCACTCTATGGGAGGAACTTTGGTTCTTATTCAGCTGCTTTTCACATATTCCCCATCTTGCCCATCTTGGGACATTTGAGTAAATAGATCTGGAGCCATTTTTCACTACAGCAGAGTTGAAGATACTTGAGGAGTGTAAACTTTGGACTTCTTACTGTCAACTTTTCATTGTTGCTATCATGTATCCTGGAGCTGTATCGCCTACATCAGCATACGTTAATGCATCATCACCTATATCTCTTGTTTGTGTTCCTTATTTGAACCCCTCCTCCCTCCTAATTTCTCTCCACTAGCCTTCTTATTCATGCTTTCAATGCAGAATCAGCTCAAAAAGTTTAAGGATCATTTTCTTTTATTGAAAACTTAGTTCTCTACTCTGTTTTGAAATTTGGATGGAATAATGTGAGATCTATGTATTGATTCAACCTAAAGGACTACTTTGTCTTAGGTAGAATTTACTCTTATCCTGAGGATACCAATGATATTGACTGAATGGTTTGGAGGGTACACAGCAACAGAAATTTATAATTCATAAAAGCATATATGAAAAATTTCAAAAGAATGTTATCATTGCTATAAATTAGTCATAGCACATACTTTGGGGTATGCTGACCTAGTCTAATCTATTAATTAACTAATGAGAAAAGACAGCTCAAGAGGTATGCTTTGATTTTGCAATGTCAAACAAATCTTTAGAGGGTCAGGGCTAGAATTCAAATCTCCTATTGACAGATCTTCTTGTCCCCCACTTAACCTTTTTAATTTGTCTCTTGGATATGGTCCTTCATAACATATTGAATTAGTAGCATGAAGAGTTATTAACATCTTTGACCTTTCAGAAGATTTAAATGGAAGAGAGATGGAAATGAACACAGAGTGGAGAAGTTTTTTTTTCTAGATAATAGTAGACTTTATAGTATATATGATTTTATAGTAGTTGTGTTCAGTTGTTCTTTTGTGCTTTGCTTTTATAAACTCAATCATTTCTCACACCAATCCAATGATTTAAAAACTATTATTTCTTCAACTTTCCAAATAAGCAAGTTGATGAAAACTTGATTTCTGTCACAAAGCAAGTGTGAAGTGAACCTAAGTTGTCTTGTTCTGGAACCCATGCTCCATTATTTGTATTTACTGCTTCTGACATGGCTCTGGAGGAAATATCTAAGACTTCCTGTCATTTAAGTTTTACATTTCTCAGGGATCTTCAGATCCAAATGAAGGTGAAATAAACAATGGCTATAATTACTTCCTTAATTCAATTTTGGGAGCATTTCCTACAGTTCAGATAGGGATCCAGTGAGTTGTAGTTCAACATTAGTTGGATTTCCTTTTATTTCATGCCCCATAATTTAAGCTACTTTTAATAAAATTGGATTTAGGAAGTAGTGATATTAAGGGAAAACTTAACTGCTAAAAATGTAAAGTTTCAGTATTAGTTTATCATGTTATTTTAGAATGTCTAATATCATGGTTTAAGACCACCCCCAGCCCCACCAAGACCCTAAGCTTTCCCAGCCTCAGTATCTCTATGTGGATAACATGCAATGCTATCAAAGGAATGAATGCAGTTGAGATTCTTCATTTGAGTATTGTAGCTTGAAAATTGCTCCTGACAACCACCACCACGTAGATACCTGTCTGCAAACTTCTTGAATGCTGAATTTCAATTGTGATCAGGTGGTAAAGCTTAGGAAAACAAGTCAAGTTTGAATCCTTAACATTTCAGCGTAGGACTTTTTCAAGATATGAGCTCATCACCATTTTTTCATCCAAAAATGAAAATCAACTTTCTCCTTGTGGTCCAATTCTTTACTCTCCCTTCCTCCTTCCCTTGCTGGTCCTCCTTTCCTCTCTTCCTGCCTTCTTCCCTTCCTCTCTTCCTTTCTTCCTTCTTTTTCCATTTATATTTTTGGAAGAGTCATACAACAATGGAGGTAGAGAAACTATTTTAACAAATTATGAAATGTAATATGAGAAAAATATTATTGTGATACCCTGAAGAACTTGGATTTGGCAAACATGGCACAAATAACAGCACCATCTCTTATTTCCTATGCTTTTCTCCTGAATCTCATTGTCTTCATCTGTAAAATGGAAATAATATCTCTTCCTAGGTTTCTATGTGAATAATATAGAGAAAATAACTGTCACATTAATTTTTACTGTTTCATAAGATTTTCTTTGATTTGGGAGAATAAGGATTTTCTTTGATTAAAGTGGAGTTATTGTTGACAGTGTAAAATTTTGAAGAAGTGAATGGAATAAAGTCTTAATTCTGATTTTTAAATAATGAGAATAAATGCAGATTATATCATTGAATTTATTAGACAACTTTCAGTTTGGTAGCCCATATTATTAGAGCTTGTGTCTCTTTTTCAAAATAACTCAAATGTTACTTGTGCTTTCAAGATTTGTTCTTTTTTTCCTCATTTCTCAGTGTTAAGGATAGGCTGTGAGCTTATTTTGGGTGCTTTACTGTTAGAATTTCTGTAAAATTTGAATAGTTGTATTTTAATGGGAAAATTGTAAGAAATTAGTGTGTCACAAAATCGGGACAGAAAATTACCATAACTATATGCATCTCAAATAGCTTACTATACCTAATTTAATAAATTCTTAAATATGTGCCTCTTCCTCAAGGTATATCCCTATCATCATATCATATAATGTCAATTTTTTTTGTCATAATTATTTCAGTGTATTATCCTGTCTAAAAATACTCATATCTTAGCTGTACAGTATCTCAATAGTGTTAGCTTCTTTTTTAATATATACCTAATTTTTTTAAATTTCTTTTTTTTTAAATTTTTATTGTTGGTTGTTCAAAACATTGCATAGTTCTTGATATATCATATTTCACACTTTGATTCAAGTAGGTTATGGAAAACCATATCCTCAGAAGGAGATTGCTCTTTTGAGTCATTTACTTCTATTATCTATTCAACAAAGTGGGTTGGATGGACCCTGCTGCACCTGTCCCTTTCTCTGTAACTACCTGTTTTTTTTTTCCTATTCAGTTCCATTTGTTTGAATGGATATTTACTGAGTGCCCACACATCATTTCTAGTGGTACAATCTGGGATATGAATAAAAAGAAAATTCATGCCTTGGGAGAAACTTCCATACAGTGAGAGAGATAAACAATGGTTATTACTGTTTCATTGAGTTTTTTACATTGTTGAACTTGATTACTTACAAAGTTAGGCACATAGTAGGTGGTCAAATTTGGTGACAAATTACTACTTTATGTCTTTGTGTTTCAGAGTTTTCAGCTAGGAAGATAACAGAGTCTGCCTCATAGAGTTATGGTAAAGAATGTATCAGTTAAGTAAGTAAGTAACTGAACAGTGGCACTTAATTAATCCTCAATAAATATTAGCTGTTATTTGATTATAGTAAATACTGCAGTGCGTTTGAATGAGGAATATTAGCAGAGTGATGTTGGTCTGAAATGTGTGTTGGAGTAGGTAATAATTTTGCTTGGCATGGAAACGTAGGCACTATTCAAATAGGAGAATCAGGAAGTCATTTAGAAATGTGGGTAAGAGAAGAATTGGCAAAGTTCAGGTTTTCTGAAAACATTAAATCACAAAGAAGTTAAAAAAATTGTCACCAAATCTTCTAGTTCATAAGTAGAGTAGCCATTTGAACCCAGGTAGTTTGATTCAAAAGCTAAGGCTCTTAATCTCTACTGCATGACATCTTGTGTTATCTAAAAGAGTAAAGAAATGTATAGTGGATACTGAATGCCTTCAAAGCCAGTGGGGGTTGTATTTTGGTGAAGCAGATGTTAGGATTTGAAGGACAGAGGGGGTTAGTTTGGAGAGAACTAATTAGAAGAACAGTTTTTGAATTGTCATCATATTCTATAGGAGATGGGGATAAAATAGTGTTTTGCTAATGATATGATTGGTAACATTTGAGAATTAAACATATCTAGATTAATAGGTAGAAAAACAGGCCTAAAGTGGTGGGGTACAGAAGAAATAACAATAGAAAAAGAGCTTATTTAGAAGAAAAATGGAAACTTAAAGCTATCTTAAATCTTATGAAGATTTATTATGTAGAAAATGGTGGCCAGATGTTTTCCATCCCTAATGAGATACACCACAGGAAACTGCCTTAAATTGCATTAGGAGGATTGGATTCTATAAGAGAAATGTTAGATTTGAGAGTGGAAGGAGAAGAGTGGTTACAAAGGGAATGTGGTCCCCTTCACTCTTAGAGAAAGATTCCATATCTTAAAAGAAAGAAACAAAGAAACAAAAAAGGCAAAACAAATCCTACTTAATTTACAAAAATCTTTTAGGAGCTTCTATGAGGGTGGTCTACTAAACATTTTCCTGATAAAGGATATTCCAAAACCACCTCTAGTCAAAAGAATGAATTTCTTTAGAGGATAATTAAGCTTGAGATTGGGTAACTTAAGGAAGTTTGGTATTCCTTTCCAAGAAAATTTTTAAGAACAGGATATTATTTCTGTATGAAATGATTTACTTACCTTTCCCTAGAGATGCATCAATCATTTTGATGGGGACAGTCTTCTCAATAAATTTAATGTAGAAACTTTTAGCATCATTTTACATAGGAAAAACTAACATTTAATGACTTGGCATCAAAAGCAACTTATATGTGGTAGAGCCAATACCCAAACTCCCAAAATTGGGGAATCCAGTGCTAAAACACTTAGTTAAGCTACACCTTGAATCAAACTACAGGCTTAGTTGTGGTTACAGGCAGGCCCAGCATCAGGAACACAGAGCAGATAATCAATTGGGCTATTCCAAAGAACCTGACTTCCCAAATAAAGCAGTCAATTCGTGTATAAGTCAGTAGTCTGCTATCCTGATCTCTGAGATATTTAACAATATTCATTCATTCTGTTAACTATGGAAAAATGTGGAGCATATATTTATGTGTTAGGCCCTCTTCTAGGTGCTGGGATACAGCAAAGAATGAGGAAGGTTCTTGCCCTCAGAGTGCTTAGAATTTAGAGAGTGTAAATAGGTAATAATAATGATTACCAACATTTATTGACTCCGTTATATGTCCCAGACACTGTGCTCAGATTATATAACTTAATAGCATCCCATTAAGCTTTTTGCTATTAGCTGAAACATGGAAAAGTTAAATAACTTAGCTTATGTGAGACAACCAGACAGCCTGGTTGTCAACTTTATGCTTTAAATGATATTCTCATGATAAAAATTTTGATTAATGTTGATTTTCAAAAGATTCAACTGCCAACTCCAACTCTATAACAAAGTAAAAACAGGGCAAAAAGAGAGCCAGTGTTTTGGAAGAGCAAAAGATGTAGGCAATGTTAATTTTCATTGTCTTATTACAAAATTTGTTTGAGGAAAAGGATGTAGCTCAGTGATGCTTGCCTTGGCATATACCAAACCCTGGGTTTAGTCCCTAGCATTGCAAAAAAAAAAAAAAAAAAAAAAGAAAAGAAAAGAAAAGAAAATGCCTTTATAAGTTTGTAAGTTGACAAACAAATTAAGGAATTAAAAACAAGGAAGAACTAGCCATGTGAAAATCTGCCTGAAGAGCATTTGAGACAGAAAAATCAGCAATACCCAGCACCTGATGTGAGAGCGACCTCTCTACATTTATGGAATGCATTGCTAAGGTAGAATGATGGAATAATGGCATGAAATGACACTAGAGAAAATCGCAGTGACCAAATCATGTTCTATTAAGGCAACGATTCTTTTATCTCTTCTAAAACAATGGACCAAGGCATTGGAGGGTTTTAAGCAGGACCAGAGTGGGGTTTAAATTTTTAAAAAATAAGTTTGGCTTTTTATTGAAAAGAATACTGCTAGAATAATATTTTAAAAATAATACTGTTAGGAGTAAAAAGTAGAGGATCATTATTATCCAAAGTACAGGTATGAATACAAAAATTGGTGTGAATATACTTTGTATACAACCAGAGATGTGAAAAATTGTGCTGTATATGTGTAATAAGAATTGAATGCATTCTGCTGTCATATATAAATAAAAAAGATGAATGAATAAAGAAACTGTGATATATATATATATATATATATATATATATATATATACACACACACACACACACACACACACACAAACAAACAATGGAATATTACTCAGCATTAAAAGAGAATAAAATTATGGCATTTGCAGGTAAATAGATGGAGTTAAGAATATCATGCTAAGCAAAGTAAGCCAATCCCCAAAAGCCAAAGTCTGAATATTCTCTCTGATAAGTGGATGCTGATCCTTGATGGGGGAGAGATGGGAAAAATGGAGGAACTTTGGGCAAAATGGGAGACAGAAGGGGAGGGGGTATGGGAGCAGGAAAGATGGTGGAATGTGGTGGACATTATTACCTTATGTATATGTTTGATTGCACATAGGTGCAACGCTACATCGAGTACAATCAGAGAAATAAAAAGTTGTGCTGTAAAAAAAAAAAAGAGTAGGAGCAAGAAGAGCAGGAATGAGTCCACTGAAGATACACAGGCAATAGATAATCATAACAGTCCAGTGTAACTAGTCATAATTTTACTGTACAGGTTTGGAGATAAAGTTAGCCCTTTATGTCTGCGGATCCTACATCTGTGATTCAACAAACAAGATATCATGTTATTGTGTTTCATAAAATCTGTTGTCTAACAAATAGCAAGTAAGCCTGTGGGCCCGGTTTTTCCAACAGTATGTATCCACTTTATGTCTGTCACAGTTTGATAACTCACAATTTTTCAATTATGGTGATCTCTGATCTTCAATGTTATAATTATGATTGTTTTGGGAGTTGCACACATATAAGATGGTGAACTTATTTGATAAATATTGTGTATATTCTCACTGCCCCAACAATTAGCCTTTCCCTTATCTCTCTCCCTCTCCTTGGGCTGTCCTTTTTCAACAGTGTTGAAACTAGGCCTTTTTATAACTCTAAAATGGATTCTAAGTTCTATAGTGAAATGATGTATCACATGTCCCTCATTTTAAATAAAAAAACTAGAAAGCTGTGTGATGGTGTTTACTTTTATCTTAACTATTTCATAGGCTGAGGCAAAAGGATAGTGTGTTTGAAGTCCATCTGGGCAATGTAGTGAGACCCTGTCCCCACAAATAAACCAAACAAAAACAAAATAACAACAACAACAATAAAAAACAAAAAAAACAAAAAACCTTGAAGTGATAAAGCTTAAGTGAGAAAGTATAGCTAGCCTTTCTGCATCTTAACTTTTCATAGAAAAGTTCTTGAAAAAAATTTAAAATTACACTCCATTGAACACACTAATGACAAGAAACTGAAACAGCTTTATTGCTGACAGAGAAAATTTTGCTGGTCCACATGGAATATTAAACCTGCCACACAATTCCCTTAAATCAAAGCATAGTCCAGAGAAAAGCCCTTACTATCTTCAATTCTGTGAAGGCTAAAACTGTGAAAGACACATTTGAACCTGGCAGATGTTGGCTTATGAAGCTGAAGGAAAGAAGCCGTTTCACAATATAAGCATGCAAGGCAATACAGCAAATACTAATGTAGAAGCTGCAGCAAGTTATCCAGAAAATCTAGCTAAGATAATTGAAGAAAGTAGCCACACTCACAAATAGATTTTCAGTGCAGACAAATAGCCTTTCATTGGAAGAAGCTGCCATCCAGGACTTTCAAGCTGGAGAGAAGAAATCACTTCAAGGCTTCAGAGGATGGGCTTTGTCCTGTGTTAGGGGCTAATGCAGCTAGTGATGTTAAATTGAAGCCAATGCTTCTTTACTATGCTTAAAATCATAGGCCTTTAAGAATCATACTAAGACTACTCTACCTGTGATCTATAAATGGAGTGGTAAAGCCTGAATGACAGTTCATTTATTTACAGCATGGTTTGATGAATATATTAAGTCTACTATTGAGATCTGTGGCTCATAAAAAAAGTTTGATTTCAAAATAATACTGCTTACTGACAATCAGTCTAGTCACCCAAGAGCTTTGATGAAGATGTACAATGAGATTAATGTGTTTTCATGCTTGATGATACAACATCTATTCTGTAGTCTATTAATTGAGGAGTAATTTTTACCTTCAAATCTTATTATTTAAGAAACATATTTCATAAGGTTAAGTCTGCCACAGATGATCATTCCTGTGATAGATCTTGGCATTCAATTGAAAAATCTTCTGAAAAGAATTCACAGTTATAGATGCCATTAAAAACATTCATGATCTGTGGTAGAAGGTCAAAATATCAAACTTAACAGAAATTTGGAAGAAGTTGATTCAACTCTAATGAATGACTTTGAAGGGTTCAAAACTTTAGTGGAGGAAGTAACTACAGATGTGGCAGAAATCATGAGAGAACTAGAATTACAAGTTTAGCCTGAAGATGTATATTATTTGCTATGATGTCATGATCAAACTTCAATGGGTGAGAAATTGCTTTGTATGGATAAGTAAAAGTAAAGAAAGTTGTTTCTGGAGATGAAATATATTTCTGGTGAATGTGCTCTAAACATTGTTGAAATGACAAGAAAAGATTTAGAATATTACATGAACTTAGTTGATAGAGTAGTGACAGAATGTTAGAGGACTGACTCCAATTTTGAAAGAAGTCTATGTGGGTAATATGTTGCCAGAGAGCACTGCATGATATAGAGAAATATCTCATGAACAAGTCAATTAATGTGGCAGGCTACATTGTTGTCTTCTTTTAAGAAATTTTCAAATTCACCCTTACCTTTGCAACTGCTGCCTTGATCAGTCAGCAGCCATCCAACACAGAGGCAAAACCTTCCATCAGCAAAGGCATTACAACTTGAAGGCTTAGGCGATTTTTAGTATGCATAGCAATGAATTATTTTTATATTAAGGTATGTGCACTCCTACTTTATATGCAATGCTATTTATTGCATATTTAATAGGCTTACAGTATAATGTAAACATAACTTTTATATGCAATAGGAAACGAAAATAGTAGTGCAGCTCACTTTATTACTATATTCACATTATTGTTGTCATCTGAAATCAAACACAATTTATCTCCAAACTATGTCTGAATTTCAAATGTATAAATAGCTTCACTTGTAATATATGGAGGAAAAATTGCCAACTACCTTGACTAGCTCTAGAACTCTTATTTTGATAATGACTTTGAAGGGTTCAAAACTTGAACCCTTAATACTATTAAGTTAAAGGTGAATCAAATTTAAACTATTTAAATTTATTAATAGTTTTCTCTTTTCATAAAGTACTGATTAGCAGTTCTGAAATTAAATGCATATTTTAAGATTTAGCTAATGAGCAAATATTTTTGGATAGTGGTAGTAATATTTCTCACTGTTCAAAAAAGAATTGCAAATATGGAAGAAAGAATACTCAAATGAACTTCTGACATTTGATTGAAATTTGAGGTACAAAAGTAAATTCATACTTACATAGATAAAATAGTACTCTTATTATTTAGAGAGATAGATATTTAGAAAGAGATACAAAGCACTCAGATTTTGAATTTTAAGTCCCATTCTCCACTAAAATTATCCAGACTCATTGGAAACATGACTGATTCCAGAGTCAGGCCTAGAAGAGTTCATGATAAACCTCGAATATCTCTCTGTATGGGAAAGTAAGGAAGTATTGAAAAATATACATAGGAACATGTCAAAAAGCACAGATGTTGTTAGAATGGGATAGTGTTGGTAAAATCTAGGTTAAGTTGAATATCAAAATAAATATATTGATGGATTATAATTTACAGAATAAAATTAGAATCCATTGTCTATTTATACAACAAAATGAATAAATGATACATGTAGCTGTTTTGCTGTTGTAATGTTAAGAGCTTCCTGTGGTGTGTAGGAAGCCCATTGTCCAAAGTTTCTATTAAACAGGCAAGCTTGAAGGTTACAGCACTGGTGAAACATTGTAATTATCTTTCTATGCTCAGAATCATTTATCCTTGGGAGCTGGCATCTGAGACTCAAGGTTAAAAACTGAATGGCTCTGTGGCTAGCATAGAACCCCAGATCGAATATAGCGTCACCGTAGCAACTGGGCTATTTCAATTGGCACCTTTGCTTGGAGAATTTTCCCAGAGGGGCATCATCTCTATCACAGGACAGTTTCAAAACTGGTAATTGTCACTGCTTCTGACGTCTCCTCCTTTTTTATTTTTAAATTACAGTGATTGACTATTATTTGAAGTTCTTGGATGTCTTCTCAAAAGGTGTGGCACCCCCTTTTTACAACACAAAAGAAAATTAGTAGCAAAAACATAATTCCAAAAATTTATTATACTGTTTTAACATGATAGCATATTTTAGTTGAGTATTTGTTTAGCAAGCCATGCAGAATTCACAGGATCATTCTGACTTTCTTGAATGTACTAAATGTGATTATGTAACACCATAAGATCCAGACCATAATTATTTCCTGCCAAATGTCCATTAGATGATTTTTAACTTTCTCCCAATACCATTGAGAAGCATTACACTTTGCTGCTGTAACACTAACATTTGTAGTTAGCATGGTAGCAAAGCCTCTGTCTGAATTTAATAGTGGCAAGTACATTTCCTATATTAATAACTGTTGCTTCCAAGGTATTTAATTTATTCTCTAACTTGTCATCAATATCTGCCTGGTTTGGCAGGTTGGAAGTGTTCTGAGCCAAATCATTAAGAAAGTGAGCATTTTGAATGCTTTTGGATAAGGCTCTAGTGGAAGTCCTGGAAGAGACCAAAACAGGTATCAAAGAGACTGTTCCAAATACAGTAAGACCGAGAGCATGCCAGTGTCTTCCTAACTGGACATGAATCTGTTGTAGGGCTTAATTCCAGTATCAGAATACCAGGGCTCTGAAATATTAGCTGTGGTCATAATAAAAGAGGGTTGATGTAACACAAGTACTTCCCATCCTCTATTTTACCTAGTAAGTAATGCAATTAGTCAGACAAATTATGTAATATTTTCCCCCTGTCCTGTTTACTTGTATGTTTCCATAAATTGAAACCTAAGGGAATTTTACATAGGCTCACAGGTCATAGTAGGGAGCCACTTGAAAGCTCTTGTTCTCAAGATTAGGTAGGAGGCCGCCTGTAAAATTAATGAAATAAAGTGTGACTATTTACTAGTACCATAGATCTCTTTGTATGCCACCACCACTGAAGGTCAGAACATTACTTATAAATCCTCCAAGGGTCATGAATTTTTTATGTGACTGTCCCCTGTCAACTCTGTAAGACCAATACAATATATATCTACTACTGCCATATACATTATGCCATACTAGCTAAATGTTGGCATACTTCATTCATTTAGGAAAGGCATCAATTCTCTAGTTATGTGATTAGGACAGTAGGGTATTGGTGGATGCTCCATGAGAAACACAGTTATGTCATTGGGAATTCCCATTTTTATAATTGTCTGTATATATATTGTCACATCCCAAGGGCTACCTTAGGTCCCCCATGTGCTTTCTTAGATCCTCTGAGTCCACTTTTAAATAGCCAGTATATTCATTGTGGGACCAATATGTAGGAACACTCACACTATATCCAATATAATTATGAACAGGGGTAATACATTTATCTGAAAAGCCTTCCACCTCATGTGTATACCATTAGTAAATACTGAAATGGAGTCTCCAGTTCACCCAGCTAAGTGTACTAAAAGTGGATCTGGGAAGTAAGTCCAATAGGTTTCTCCATGAACCCTACTATTTATGAGTATATTAGACTGAAAGGAACTAGAGGCCACTAACACTCTATATATGATTTATTAAGAGGAAAACTATGAAACAAAAAATGAAAGTGGTATTTTATATTTGTCTCAGTCTGGTGGGATAAAAATACTCTGAAGTAGGAACCAGGAAAACTAGAATCAAATATATTATTTTTTCACTTGTTTTTTGTTGGCTAAAATAAAAGAAGCCATGAAAGACAAGTTGTCCAAAGCCTTTCTAACTCATCCACAAGAAACCAACTTAATGGAGCATTTAATATTAGTTCCTTTTGACTGTATTTACTAATAAAAGTGATTTGGAAATGAAAGCTTCTTGAGACATCATACATTTTTTTTAATTTTAAGAATAATTTTATATTGTATAAATATAGGCAATAAAAAGCCACAAACAAATTAAAATCTGAAATAGCAACTTAATATTTTGATTGAGAATTTTTAATCTTTTGTTCTATAAATGAACACTTAGTAACCCAATGATCCTAGGCACATTGGTGAACACCTCTAAACATTAATTTCCTTATTTTTTAGTGAAGATTATATCCCACACTTGGGTAGTTTTGATATTTTTAAAAAAGTGATGCATATAAAGCAACATATGAGTGTCTTCCACACCTTGAGTATTCAATAAATAGTACTTATTATTCCTAATATTAATGTGAGTACGTAAGTTTCATCCAAATTGGGAACTTATGTGGTGAGACCTGCAAAAATATTGTGAGACAATGTACAACAGTATAAATACTCTAACTTTTTGGATATTTTGGGGTATATGTTATTTTAAATATGTAGCTTGAGTTATGAAATTAAGAACATACATATTTACAGTGTTTTGTAGTTTTGCTTTTTTTTAAAATGTGTGTTAATGGGTAAACAATTTATATTTATATTACACCAGCAGAGTTCAAGATTGCCTCTCTCAATTCTATCCACAAATACATATTGAATATTTATTATGTTCTAGGTCTCTTCTAAAAGTGAGAGTTTCAGAAATTGGCAAAACACACAAAATCCTTTGCACTTTTACAGTTTACTCACCACATGGAGCTTATGTTCTTGTGTTGACAAATAAATTCAAAAAATAAAAGAAATGGAGAAGGCACAGGAGAGAAATTATTCAATTCCAATGTGTTTGTCTTATTTGAATCTTGATTCAAACACATGAAATTTTTAAAATATTATGTATTATTGAAGTATATAACTTGATGTTATAAAATACATATATATGTATATGTATAGTAAAATGGTTACCATAATGGGTAAATTAATTTGTAATCAAATGATTATAAATGAACATATCTGTCAATGCACATAGTTACCCAACCCTCCCCATGGCAAGAGCTGCTATAATCTATTCATTTAACAAAGTGCTGAATACAATTTACTATTACTAATTATGGTCTTCATGTTGTACGTTAGATCTTTTGACTTATTCATCCTCATATTTCCTACTTTTCATACTTTGAATTAAAGTCATCATATTCACCTGCTCCACCAACTATGACTCTGAAAAACTCTGTATTTTTCCTCTATCTGTATTTATTTTACTTTTTTCTTTTTCTTTAGATTTCACATTTAAGATTTTGAATTATTTTCCTGTGACTGACTTATTTCAATTAGTACAATGCCTTTAAGTTCCATCCATATTATGGAAAATGGCGGGATTTCATTTTGTAGGAATGAATGATATTCCATTATGTGTATTGTGTATCTCCATAGTTTCTTCATCCATTCATCAATTGATAAATGTCTGAGTTGTTTTCATTTCTTGAAAATAGTGCTGCAATGAACACAGTAGTCAAGATGAGTAATGAGAATGTGCATGAGTTGGTAATTGCTGAACATGGGTGATAACTCCATGCAGTTCATGATATTTTGTCTATTTGAAAATTCTTCATTAAATCACTAAAAATTACAGCCATCAATTATTAAAAGTAATTGTTACTTTATTTTCCTTTGAATGCCATTAAACATAGATATTTTCTTCAATTATGAGCCATTTTTACTGATGTTTTCAGAAAATATATAGCACATTTATCATTATTACAAATAAGTATGTCTCATACAGCTATGCATTTTATTCTACATATCCTTATTTTTTAACAATTATAAAGTTTTTGGTTTTTTCTCATCAATACTTACAGTAAAATTCAAGAATTTATTTAGCAACTACTGGATATACAATCTTATATGTCTAGGACGTGCTCAAATTTTTATTTCTGTTGTGTAGCCATCCTCTGGATATGCATGGACAAGGCTTTTGTTTTCTTATGATTTTCTAAACATATTTCTCAGCAAAAAGTCTAGTGAGAGAAAAGATTTCAGGAAGTTCCTAAACATTGTTGGATTAAAATTGCTTTTCAACATCCTGAGGATTTATGCTTATACCTTTTGGGAACAAATTGTTCTGACTCATTGGCTAGTTCTACAAATTGCCAAAATGGTAGAGAAGACATAAGTTAGGCTACTCTGGGCACCTGAGATACCATCATTTTTTCTTTTTTAACTAGTGAATTTTGAGTTTAGTTAAAGAAGTTATTTTATTCACCATTTTAAAACCATACAATTAATTTCATACCTAGAAAATATGAGTGCTACATATTTTATCCCTTTTCTAAACAAGCAGGAACTTATGCACTTTTGCCAGGAAAATTCGAGTGAATGTATGTCCATTCATACAGGAATCAAAGAAGGAGTAATTATGGTTATTGTAATGAAAAGCAATGGAAATAAAAATATGAACAAATTATACCATTTGAATGTAAGTTTTAAGAAAAGACAAAAGGGAAAAGGTATAGTTGTCAAGCAGCAAAACAGAAGCTGTGGAAACTGGATAGGAAGGACAATCTTCTATGTGAAAAGAGACTAGAGGCAGATAAATAATCTATCTTCTCATTCAGAGACTGGATTTCTCCCTGTTTATGTAGAAGCAGGAATGAGATCTGATAATAGGAAAAAAATATTATTCATAACAGTAATAAGACTCAACATTTATTGAGTGCTAATTATGAGCCCAGAATTAACTGTGTTATACATTTTCTATGACACAGAATTAACTGTGTCATACATTTTCTACTATAATTCTTATCCTGAGTACAATGTTTAGCAAGGACACATACAACTCTGAGTCTTTTACTTGTGCTTTCCTAGTGCTCAGGGATCAGGCACAGGTAAAATCCCAGGGTTTGCTACTTTCCTCATCTGCTGTCCCTTGTCCAAGGTGACTGTGAGTGCTGTGTATATTCAAATACTTCTGAAAAAAAGTTTCCAAGAGGCTACTCCAAACACCAAGAGAATTCCAAGGGAGGCAAAAAATAGGCAAACTTCCGAGCTAATCCCTCAGTGAAGTACCAGACAGGTAAAAATTCACAGCTATTATTAACAAGGCCCATAGGGGGTTGTAGACTTATAGGCAATATTGCTACAATACTAATTAAATTTAATCTGTAAATTTTGAATTTGTTATAATGTGCTATAATGTGCGGGTGTATCTAAAGTTAGACAATATATGATCCCCTTCCAGTGTATGCACTCTGAATTTTTCAGGAAATGGATATTATTATTATTATTATTATTATCATTTATGGAATAATGTGCTTTTTCTTCTCCAACAATATTATATTGAAGGCATAGAATGGAATACCTACTTCTGAGCAAGTTGAAAATCATTTATTTTGTAACTCTTAGTTCACTAAATCTAGAGTTAACAACTACTCTTATACATGACCGATTAACCAAAAAAGATACATATTGTTTCTGTTCATACCATTTTCATGTTCCTCATTATTATATTCATCCGCAGGAGCAGATTTGCCTATCAGTTACTTAGTAGTGAATTCTGAGGGATAAGAATCAGATACTATCCCCAAATACCACTTCTACCAGCTTTGTCAAGATGTCTAACATATTCTTTGGGTTAAAGCACTAAAGACTTTCACCAAAGGTAAAAACAAGGTAAATTAATCATTTGTATTCTTTCTTAGTCATAATTGCCAAGTTTGACTAATATTCCTATTGACCATGGAATTGACTATTAGAATATAAAAAAATGCCAATCCCTAAATCTTCAAAGATGAGTTGGAAATCTGAATAGAAGCACTTGTGTTTTTCATTCCAGTGGATCTAGGGTGTATTTACTGATAAAACACTGGGAGAGTGAGAGAATAGGAACTAGTGTATTTATTTTGGGTATGAAGGATTCAATACTTGAATTAAGAGCTTACACATTATTGGAAGAGTGGAAAAACAAAGGGCAGAAAGCTAAACCTGAAAATCAGGGAACCAAACACCAAACAAATTGAAGCAGTGGAAATAAAATCATTTAGTTCCGTTATGTGCCATTTGCGGTTAGACATTCCTCTGAAACATATGTTCTGTATCCAGAGGGTCAGGGTTCAAATTCTGACTCCATTACATAGCAAATATACTATACTGGACAAGTAAGTTTTGATTTTCTATCTTCCAAATTTTCTGATAATAACCTACCATTTTAACACAGATATTGTGAAAATTAATATTGCATTAAAGCACTTGATTTTGTGCATAATGCACTAAAGACTCAATATCTACTGCCTAATATAGGACACAATTTAATAAATACTAATAAAAATAAATGAGATGCTATTATTTTATACTATAGAAATATCTGAAAGCATAAGTCTTGGGGATGTTAACAATAAACTACTTTTGTTAATTTTTCAAACAGTGAATCTTTCCATACAACAAACTAACATGAACTATAGTCACTTATTTAATGCCTTCAGCTCTGTGAAAAATATGTTCAGGTGTCCTAATCGGCTATAAGTAAAAACCCTAGAACCAAGATACACCTACTCCTGCTGCCTACCAGAATAGCTAAGTCAGCTGACATCAATGTTGTGCAAATTTTAATAACAATCAGAGAGATTAATTATTCATGTTGATTGAATTACACTACTGATGATCTTTCATTATAAAAAATATTTCAATCCTTAATTATACTATAAATGCAAATCAATAAATGTAAATTCTTTTCTTTTTAAAGGTATAATTTCTGCCTGAAGTTTAGATTTACGAATTTCAAATCCATCAAAGCAACTTTTAATTAGTCAATTTATCAGAGAGAGATTCTGCAAAACAGTGTTTCTCTCTCTGGAGCACAGAGGACAGCCTCAAAGCACAATTTACATTTCTATATTCCCAAGTATATGATTCTACTTAGGCACTTATGTAATACAAACTAAACCTAATTTAATTAGCTAATTTTCTGTGGCAACTGATATTGTATAGGTAGCTAATATCCATGAATAAACTATAACTTATCATTTACTTCTCAATAATCAGTAAGATTCCAAAGTATTGTTACTGTGTTAGTTTAGGTACCACACTAATTATTTCATTTTTAAAAATTCCAAACTTATAGAAGTACTAAAGGAATGGGATTAAGGGCTAGTATTATCTATGTATTTTATCATTTACTATCACAATTTCATATTCATTAGTTTTTGGATGCCATAGTTTTTGAAAACCTTTGTGGAAAACTAATTTCCTCTTGCTTTGTATAGATTCAGTATTTTTGGTTTTGGTAGCAAGAAAAATTTAAAATTAAAATGGTCCTACTTTTCAAAATGCATTTTCCAAAATGTATGTAAGTAAATTGATTGTGTCTATATGGCACTGATATGCTATTAATTCATTGGTGTAGAGTATTTGAGCTGTCTAATTTTCTATTAAATATGCAGATTTTGTTCTACATTCATTTTAAATATGGTTTTAAGTATTATGACAAAAATGCCATTATTTTAGGAAGTCATTATATAATGAGTTATTATGTTTCCTTTAACAAATGTCATAAAATGATGTGTAATAGAAGTAGTATTTCAGTCAGTGAATCAAATTTAAATATGTCATATTCTGATCCCAAAGTGCTAGTTACTGGAGACACAAAGTCAGGAAAGTCATGTTCCATGTCATTAAGTTCCTCATATCCTAGTTGAGAAAACAAGTTTATAAATATATTATGACAAAACTGGTGAGCAAACTTTAAGGTGGCCCTCATAATACTCACTACCTGGTGTTCCTATTCTTATAAACAAGTCCTGTGGCTTGTTTTTATCTGTAAAAATAACAAAAAAAAAAAAAATGCAAAGGTGACAGGCTATGACACCTGTGAATTCATCATTGTTATGTAAATTCCTTCTTGCAACAAGGATTTTTTTTTTTTTTTTTTNCCCACCGACTGTAGATCGTAGCCAACTTTTTCGTGAGCTTAGAAGCAGGGTCTTCCCCACTGGACATCCAGATGAGAATCAAGGTCCTCTTGCCACCTTGATAATATTTTTTCATGGGCACCCAGCTAGGCTGTGCCCTGAATCCTGACCCATACAGACTGTTAGAAAATGTGTAACTTTTGAAGCTGCTAAATTTGTGGGAAATTGTTATGCAGCACATAACAAATTAACTAATTAATTTGTTAGATATCTTCATAAACAGCCTCTTATTGTTATAGGAGTCAGAGCACTTGTACTGAAATCAGATTTTAGGATCAGAATTTCTGTAGAATGTGACACTTGAACTTAGACTAGATATATCAGATTTATATGATAGGAAACCATTAATATAATTTGAACCAAGAAACAGATGATCAGATTTATATGGAAAATTGACTTAAAACATGTAAACAAGTTAAAACCAGTTCTAGCTTTAAGAACAAAGATTGAAAAAATGAGAAACTATTGGTTCCTCCCTCTAACATCCCTCAATGTTTATTCACTCTAAGGACTTCCACAAGGTTCTTGCATCCTTGTGTGCAATCTACTTATTTACCTAGCACTCTAAGGGACTGTTAGTTTCCCATGGGCTTAAACCATGTCTTATTCACTTTTGTTTCTTCAGAGGCTAAAATGGTACCTGAGATATATGATTTATTTTGTTGTATGATAAATTGTTATTGGCTGAATAGACCATGCAGGCATGACTCAGGTGAAGTTGAGAGTAAATTTAGAAAAGAGAGAAAGGGCAAGAATTTCTACAAAAACTTGAAACAAATTATAAAGCAGTTGATTTTTCTCCTTTGTATAAGACTGTAATATAATGAGTATACTACTTTTATAATTTTATTTAAAACATTGTACCTTAAGCAAGAAAAAGGGAAACAATAGACACTAAGGAATTTCAAATCAAGCAAAATGTATCCAACAAACTTTGAAGTTTATGATAGGAGGTAATTATAAGGAAATCACAAATAGACCAGTAATAAAGAAATCTTCTAAAAATAAATTTTTATTATAAACTTCTGGGAAGTTGTTATAGTACATTTGAACCTTTTTCTATTTGAATAATATTCTTAGAAAACTCACATGACAAAGTCTCATTCTCCCTTACTCTTTTTCTTTGCAACTGCTCTGGTATAGTCCAGCCACTTTTCCTTTTGCATCTATATTATTGCACTTGCATCCTGCCTGACACCCTCAGGTAAAAACTGGAATAATATTTTGGAAAGATAATGGATTTTAAGTCAAACAGACACATTATTGAAGCTCAGCCCTCTATCTCTTGGTCAAATAGACTAATTCCTTTAAATTTCTCTTAATTTTTGAGAACATACCACCAATTTGTAAGAATTATTGATTATGTAACCTGTATATAACCTTAATTGTAATAAATATAATCCCTGTACATTAATAATTGCTTCTGATTTTTCTCCAGTTAAGTCAATGCAAATGGAATAGGTAGATAATTCCCAAAAGGCACCCTTGGTAGCATAGGACAGAAGCAAGACTAGGATCTACTTAGGCTTCATCTATGATCTTGTCTATATTTCCTGGGTGACTTTGGCCATGTTATTTAATCTCTTTAAGATTAAATTTATTCATCTATAAAGTAGAGATGTTGTGAGAATTTAATGATGAGAAATGAATGTTGAGGATCTTAACTGTAAGCCTGAACTAAGTATACACTAAATAAAAGCTTTGAGAATATCTGTGCAGTGATGTTTCTAAAATCTAATAAAGAGTAAGAAATGAAAAACTAGTTCATGACTTTAAGGAGTTTAAAAACTAAAGCAAAAGCAAGAGGGCTATGTCAAATTTTTCCTAAATATATTTTTAATCTTATTATACCTTTCCTTTAAAAATATCTAAATATTCTTAAGAAAATATCAAGTACGCATGAAGAACAGTTTTAAAACAAAAGTGTCCAGAGAGTAAGCATACCAAAATGGGTCTTACACAGTTGATTCAATAAACCGATATGTGTTGAAATTCCCATGGATAGAAGCAAAGAGGCATCCTACGAAGGCATAGTCATTGGCGCCAGAGCTTTTTCCCAGTCTCATGTCTTTGTAATAATATGACAGAAATTCTTATTTTGCAAGGTTTTTAGTTGTGTTAAAAGATAGGACAAGTGACACCTACCAGTACTTCAATTCTATCTCATTTCTCCCACTCCTAGCCCTTCATAGAGAAGAGGGGTCCATCTGTCTAATGCAGTTTAATTATAGCCAATAAGATCATTCTGACCTTGTTGACATGAAAACAATCTTCTTATAGCAATGAGAGTTCGTGTTGAAAACTCTTGGGAAAAAAAATTGACATGAATCTTTAATTCTTCTTAACATTTAAATCCTTTAACCAACCAATCTCTTCTCTTGAATTTTGTCATTCTACTGATCTTTGTGAAATCTGATAATACAGTTGAGTTTCTCTATCTTTAAATATACAAACAAAAATTTGGATGGAAATAATGTACAGTCAGCTTTTGTGAAATGCCTGGTATGTCCTTAATCAATATTTAAATAATAAAAATCTAAAGAATTATCTGCTTATGATACTATGCTAAGACAGCCAGCTATTAATTCTTTTGATATTCACCCATTAATACACATTTACCAAATATTTATTAAAATATTTTCATATGCTACATATTCTGGGTATTAAAGATAGAGAATTGAGTAAAATAGACAAAAATTCATGCCTTCATGTGTCTTATATTCTGGTACAGAGGTGTAGATATAATTTTAACTGCAGTTAAAAAATAGAAACGTGTTTTTTTCAAAGCACATTTTCTTCATGTAAAATGATGATTATATAGGTATATCTTCACTATTTTCTACAGATTGTGAAGTTGAATTGTTTTTCATAGACGTTATAGAACAGAGAAACAGAATCATGCATATATCTAGCAAAATTTTTTTGAGTAATTAGCAGATAGTTGGTACTGAGCTGAGATGCTGAGAATGCAAGATCTAATAACATGTATATTACCCTCAAGTTTTATGCAGATTGGTGGCCAAATAGTTTAATAAATTTTTATAAAATTATTCCTAACTTTGGCTAAGAACTCTCAATGTAACATGGTATGAGGGAGATTTGAATCATTTAAGTTAGTGTTCTTCTATGTTCAATTGAGCACAGCATTAAATAATAAGACTAATAATGACCTTGTTATCTATAAATCATAATATTTAATATCTAGTTTATACCAGCTACACTGAAGACAATCATGAAATGTGATAAAAGTTGTTTCCTTTCTTTAATATTAAAAATGGCATTATGGATTTCGAAAAATTTTTTGGCTATCGTCCAATCTAAACTAGTGCTGTAAATGGGTAAAAATGAGTATAAGGCATTCCACTATTGTCATGTATGTAAAAAATAAATAAATAAAAATAAATAAACTTGTCAAAAGTCAGAAGTAAGCTTTCTATCATTACCATCATTAATTCTAAGAAGTTCTAGAAATGAAATTATACACATATGTAATTTTAAACTTCTTGACTATGGTAAATTTAAGAGCAATTTAACTGTCACAGCAGGAATCACAGATAATATAGAATAAAAATATGAGAACAATGAGATACCATCATTACTGATAAGTACAGTCTAAAATTAGCTGATGTAGTGAATTCAAGCATGAATGCTCAGCTGTACCTTCTACCTTTGAGAATTGTTTACCATAATCCAGTTTCAGAGAGCTTATTATTAGCTATCACTTTTGCAAACTTTAGTCACTGTTGAGATGAATTTTTCTTGTATACTTTTGAAACTAGTTCTCTCATAATTTCATATTAAAAGATTGTACATATTTGTTGAATTATATATTTGTGAAAATAATTTATATGGTTTTAGTGTCATTTATGTTAGTACATGATATTACACACAGTAGGTGTTCCAGAAAGATTTTGGAATCAGTGAAAAATGTTAGTTCTCTCACTAGAGATTGAACCCTGAGTGTGCTTTACCACTATGCTACATCTCTAATCCTTTTTTCTGTTTTTATTCTTATTTGTTCTTTTTAGTTTTGAGGCAAGATCTCACAAAGTTGCTGAGAGTAGCCTAAAATTTGTGATCGTCCAGTCTCAACCTTAGGTTGTTACAATTGTAGATGTGCCAGTGGATCTTGTCTTCTTTCACTGTTTATTATTATTATTATTATTATCATTTCACTATTTATTATTACTCTGTATTTCTTTGTCTTTCATATTCCTATTGAGCGACCCCTGCTCCCTGACCCCCAATATTCTTACCTTGTTGAATAGTCAGTGGCAATTTAGATGGAATTAAGTGTTTTGTGCAACAATAAAGTGATCACTTTTGCTTCAGGTAATAGTTAAAATTTAAGAACCCTCTTTCAGAAGAATGCACATATTCTATATAAACAATATTTGCTTATTTCTCAACAAACTAAATGCCATCGCTTTCCTTTCCAAGTTCATCATTATATTAAAAAGTCATAAGTTTCTCTCTATATATGATATAAATTGTAATGCATTCTGCTGTCATACATAACAAATTAGAATAATAAAAAAGGTACTGTGGTACTACTGTGTTCATTTAAATTATCCCAAGAGATGAGACTTATTAGAAAAATATGTAGCTTTTAAAGGGTTTTGTCTACAAATAGGTTAGGAGACTCATTATATTGGGATAATATATTGTGAAAAATATGTAAATTTGGGGGTATTTTATAGATTCAAAATGAGAAGGCAATAACAAGTGGAGGAGAAATTGAGTAAGTGGCTCAAGGTAGCAGAGTTATGTTTGGTAAAGACAAAGGGCTCTTATAATTCAATTTTATAATTCAATAACACAATGACAATGAGGTACAGTTTATATATTGTTTTTAGGATCAAATTCTGTCAATTCCCATTCAAACAAATATTTCAAACTAATTTGTCATGAAGAGTGACTTTCTGGAGTGAACTTTCATACGTCACTGTGACTTAAAAAAGTTTACAAAATGGTTCTATGTGATATTAAATTCTGACACTTGCTCCAGAGGACTTGTAGCAACTTTCTGATCTTATTTTATCTCAAAATTATAATTTCTAAGTTGACAGTATTAATATTCAACAATAATACCTCACAGTGTTATAATAATTATAAGGAATCCATGTGCTAAAGCATGATTGTTCTACATAATTTTAGTTTGATAATTTGTCCCTAAATAAATCAGAAATGTGTTTTTTTTTTTTAATTTTGTGAGTGTCAAGCACAAACATTTTACAGTAGCTTAATTTTTTATTTTAGCCAGGTTCTTTGTACTCAAAGCAGAAATTGATTCTGCTGTTAGATGATGTATGATATGTAAGAAATACATTACCTATAGGCAAGTTCCCTTGAGGGTTTTTCTGAGAGACTAGGACAAGATCTCATATTTATTTTCAAGAAAGTACTATTTTATTATTAAAATAGTCCATAAATTGAATCAATTCAAAATCACATAGAGGATTCATGTAACCTTTAAAATAAAGTGCTTCTTTGTGGAGGAGGATTAAATATTAGTTAAATTATATAATACCTGCCACAAAAATAAGTGGGATTACTAAACAAATAATTACATTTTAATTCAATATGCATCTCAGAGTTGAAATTAATTTTACACAAAGAGATTTATGGTATGGTTTAAGATATGAAGGAAAAGTGAGGAAACCCTAAATGTTGTTTTCATTTCATCTCAACAAAAGAATGAGACAGATGAAATCAAAGGCTTGCTTTGGTAACATCTGCTCAATTTGAAAGGCTAATGTATGGGGAAGTTGGCTCAGACAGAACTGTGAACTGTTCAAGTAAAAAAGCAGAAGGATCATGGACACAGGTAGCATTCTAAGAGGAGAAATCTGGAGGTGTTGATAAGAATGGAAGTACAGGAATTACTTACTTGTGGAAAATTAATAAATAAGGGGATATTATGGAAGGTAATTGGAACCTTAAAATGGCAAAGAAGTTATTTTCTTCTGAGATTTATAGTTTATTTATATTGTCATCTTATTTGGTATAGTTTTTGTTATTCTCTATGGCCCCTTTTAGCTTATATTTTTGTGACTTTTAAGAGGTATGATATTTATGTTTATGTTTATATCTTTATTGAAAAAAAAACAAAATTGAGTATGCTGTTTGAATGTCTCTGAGGACTGGACAGTTTATGCTTGGGCCCTTTTCCTGATTTATCACACTATTAGACGTAACAAGAGGGAAAATGATAGGACTGCTCCTGAGTTACAGGGCAAATATCTTGAAGCCTCCTGCAGGCAGGTATGTGGGAAAAGTTTTGCTAAAATACTAAAATGATCCCACTCCTATAGATGGAATTGTGTATAATTATATGATTCTATGTCATTGTTTTCACATTTCCAACAGGCAATATCAAAAGTATTTAAATGTCTCACACAATTATCATTATAGTCAAATCAGTTTTCTTTAAAACATATGAAAAGTTAAAAATAATTTTCCCAGTTAAGAATAGCCTTGGAAATATTAAATATATAAACTTTATTTTATATATATACATATATTATTATCACATATATACATATATATACACACACACACCTCATATATATTATTATTCTATCAAGGGTATCTGGTCATACCAGTAAATACAAATCTAGATTATGGATGTCTGATTCATAGTTTGCTGTAATTACTTACATATTCATTCACCTGTAGGGTGTATACTTAGGTTTTATCCCTCTTATTAGTATTGTGCAGTTGACTTTGATCATCAAATATATAACCACATTTTTGTACCTGTATGCCTTTGGTTGAATTTCAAGAAATAACATTTCTAGGTCAAAAAATACATAATTTAAAATAAATTTTGATATAGAAATTCAGTATCAGAGGTAGCAATCAATATAGTATAAAAGCTCTCTATAACATATCTTGACTAAATTTTCTAAAATATTTTGTTTCACTTTTAAATATCCAACATCTCATTAGCATTGAAGATGATCATAATATGCCACATCAAAATATGGCACCTTAGATGGTAGAATGTGATGGACATCATTATCCAAAGTACATGTATGAAGACATGAATTGGGGTCAACATACTTTATATACAACCAGAAATATAAAAAAAAATTATGCTGTATATATGTAACAAGAATTGTAATGCATTCTGCTGTCATTTAACTTTTTTTAAATAAAAAAATATGGCACCTTAGTATTTGGGTTATTTGAAATTAAAAGGAATTGAGAAGCAGCAGCAAATCTCTGTCCTCTCTTTTCTTGCCTAAAATAATGTAGATTTCTCTTTGTAAAGATGATAAAAATTTATGCTTGCAAATGCGTTCTCCCATATCAGGAAGACTGAAAAGAGCACCTAAGTTGATTCTGCATAACAGAAATGTTTTTTAAAAAATATTTTTTAGCTGTAGATGTACACACTACCTATTTAGTTTTTATGTGGTGCTGAGACTTACAAATGCTAGGCAAGCACTCTACCACTGAGCCACAACCCCAGCCCACATAATAGAAATTTTAAATGAGTCTTATTCACTGTACATTTTCTAGTCACTTTCACAATATTTATCACTCTTTGTTAAAATGGTACTTATGCTCTGAGAATATCCACTTTGGATTTTCACTTCTCTTCTGTGAAACCCCATGTACACAGATTAAAAATAAAATTTGCATGACGTTATTGTTATTCTGCATTTTGTCTATTTAATTTGTAGGCCTCAGATATTGTCATCAGAGGGTAAAGAATATATTTCCTCCTTTGCAGCATAAAGTTCCTCCTGTGTGATGCCACAAGGTTAAATGAAGAACGGCAAAGTGAAAAAAAAGTAAAGAGCTTTAAAAATAAAGTTCAAATTGAAAGTGTCTTATTAGCTTATCTCAAGATAACTATTATTCTAGTCTACTGCAAGATCTAAAGTTGATAATAGATAAGAAAGAAAATACTTTCCTCCTCCTCTCACTTGCTTTCTCCCTTGCTTCCTTTCTCCCTCTTATTTCCTGCTGTATTGAAAAATATTCTTTTTTCTTTTTTTTTAAGTGTAGGCAGAGATGCAAAGGTTTTAATCCTGCTTTTTGGAACCCTTGGACATTTGCAGTCTTTAAAAATATATTTATTTATTTATTTATTTATGTTGGGCTGAAGATCGAACCCAGTGCTTCACACATGCCATTGAGCATGCTACCACTTGAGCCACATCCCCAGTCCTGTATTGAAAACTATTCTTAAAAGCACCTGAAATTTTTTAGGTGCTGGATTTTAAAAAGACAAATTATGCATGCCTTTTTTTTTCTCTAGAAGCTTACAACTGGTGCTATAAAAGCAGTGCAACAAAACAAACAACAACTTTAATAATAGATGCCTCCTTTACTGAATAACTTCATGGATGGCAAAAAGGGTCATTCCATTGCAGTGGTGTTTCTTGTGCAAAGAACAAAAGTTTTGGAGTCTGGCAGATGAGAGTTTGAAGTTGGCCTCATCCACTTGTCAGTCATCCAACCTGAGGAAAGTCTCTTAACTCTTGCTGAGCCTCACGATCCTCATTTGCAAAACAGGGAGAATAATAAAATCTCTTAGACATTTTTGGAGAATAAAGTATGTTTAGAGACTGCAAATTTGTGCAGCCAACATGGAAATCAGTATGGAGATTTCTTGAAAAATTGGGAATGGAACCACCATTAGACCCAGCTATCCCTCTTCTTGGTCTATACCCAAAGGACTTAAAAACAGCATACTACAGGGACACAGTCACATCAATGTTTATAGCAGCACAATTCACAATAGATAAACTGTGGAACCAACCTAGATGTCCTTCAATAGATGAATGGATAAAAAAAAAAATGTGGCATATATACACAATGAAATATTACTCAGCAATAAAAAAGAATAAAATCATGGCATTTGCAGGAAAATGGATGGAGTTAGAGGAGATAATGCTAAGTGAAGTTAGCCAATCCCCCAAAACCAAATGTCAATTGTTCTCTTTGATATAAGGAGGCTGATTCATAGTGGGATAAGGAGCAGGAGCATGGGAGGAACAGATGAACTCTAGATAGGGCAGAGGGGTTGGAGGGGAAGAGAAGGGCCATGGGATTATTAATGATGGTGGAATGTGATGATCATTATTATCCAAAGTACAGGTATGAAAACATGAATTAGTGTGAATATACTGTGTATACAACCAGAGATATGAAAAATTGTGTTCTATGTGTGTAATAAGAATTGTAATGCATTCCGCTGTCAAATATAAATAAAAAATTCAATAAATATAACTATAAAAAAGAGAACATTGCTTAGGGCCTTTTTTTGTATTTATTAGATGCTATTTTATTCTTTAGTTTCGATATGTTTGAAATTCCCCAGAGAACACTGTAGAATGTTAGGAGTGGTGAGACTTGAAAGATTAAAAATGATTCTTTGTCTAAAAGTTAAAGGAACAGCCAAAAGTAAACAAAACTTGGGGCTTCTAATAAGCAATAATTTCCAGGAGTTAAAACAGTGACTAGTTCAGAGTCATACAAATTGAAAGTAAAAAAACTCAGAGTACAATGCATATATATGATTAAGATTGATTTTTAATAGTTATCATCTCATTTCAAAATTCATATTACCTTAGAGACAGATAACATCTTACTTCTAGTACTCAGTTATAATTTTGTGTTACTGTTTAGAGACTCACTAAGATATTTCCTGAGTAGATAGTCAGAACTTTAATACTTTATGTTAAAGTTGGAAAATACTACATCCTTTGGAGGGAATACCCTCAGAAAGAAGGATACATTTGGATCGTCAAAGGACTAAAGAAAAACCTTGTGGTAGACTCTTATCCTATGCTATTGCATTACTCTTTTCAAATCCTATAATAATAATAATGCATATACCAGTGGCAATATGTCTCTTTTGAAGATAAAGTTTGAGGTTTAGTGAGAAAAATAATAATAATCAATAAAGCCAGCATTTCAAACCCACTGAGTTTCTCATCAAAACCCATGATTTTCCCATTATTTCATAATACTTTTGAGCCAAGACTGACAAACTAATGAACAGTTCTGTTGGAGGCAAACATTGCTGCTCCATCTAGGTTTAGTCCCTATCATAAAAGTTATATACGTTTTTAGAACCAGAAGAAGTCAGTAACGTATGAAAGGATCACAATCAAAAAAATAATTAAACCTAATGGTTAAGATGAGATATTGACCTTGACATCTATCACAACAGATTTCGTTCAGTTTTGCTCTCTCCATTTTCCTTCATTCTCATTGTCTCCACCAGAGGCATATTACTTTGGTTTATACCTTTTAAAATTTTTATTTAGCCATGTGTACTTTATGAAACATACTGACCTCTTCTTGTCAGTTTCTCTGATCCCAAAGGCAATCCCCAAGTAAAATTAGAGAAGACTAAGGGTTTTTTTTTTTTTTTTCCCCCTGGGATTGAAGTCACAGCACTAATTTTAGGTAGATTGGTGGAGAAGATGAAGGCAAACAGGGAGCTTAAGGGCATGGCACCATCATTGGGATGGCAGTTTCTCTCCTGCATATGCTACGTACAGTAAGTCTTAATGGGTAAGAAGGAAGAAGTCTGGGTAGGGCTTTTCATTTTAGGGCTTCCTGGACCAGTGTTTACTATATATATTCCACTTTTCTGTAAAAATCTGTTTATTTTCTGATTACTTTTGTGGAATAAGTGCAGTCACCACGATCATCCACAATCAAAGGTTGAAGACATTTTTTTTTTCATATAAGGAGGAAACAGAAAAGAAATAGTCCCCAACCTAAAGGAGTTGATTATAGAGTCAATCAATATCCATTCTTCCCTTATATACCTTGTGTCTTAGTGTATAGAACTGACATTTAGTGAGTGCTGTGGAAGGTTATGTCACTGTTCACCATGCAACCTGACTTAGTTCCTGTAATGCCACAGCATGTGAAGATTATAATGTGTTTTCCTGTTTAACCAAGAATAGCTATGTGACTTTCTGTAGTTCACAAAATTCTGGCAGACATGACATATCTCCAAAAACGGCCTTAAGAAATAATATTTGGTTCACCAATCTCCCCCGCCCCCCCAATCTTTCCCTCTTCCTCCGCCTGCTGGGAATCAAACCTAGGGGCTTGCTTATGCTACAGGAGCACTGTGGCACTGAGCTACATTTCTAGTCCCACCATTGTTCATTTTTCTCTGCATTAAAGATCATGGGAGAATACGTTGAGATAAAATCTCCATCAAATAGGTTCAATGGTAACAACATTAATCACACTTTTGATGAGCTGGGATTGGACACAGGTGTGAGTAAAAGGTATGTATTTATTTTGTGTGTTACTGGGGATTGAACCCAGGGGTTGTGCTCTACTACTGAGCTATATCTCCATCCATTTTATTTATTTTTTTTTTCATTTTATGTTTTTGAGACAGGGTCTTGTTGTGTTACCTAGACTGCCTTCAAACTGCCTCACCCTCTGGAGTAGGTGAGATTACAAGCTTATGCTCATGCCCACAGTCAAAGGTATATTTTATTATTTTTAGACATTGAGTTTTCAGGCTTATCATTGCAGCCTAACTTCACTAGTCCTGACTGACAGAGCACCTAATTAATATTTACTGATAAATTAAAAAGAATGAGCCAGTTTTCAGGGTCTAATGATTTTAATTAACTTGTTATTTCCTATAGAAAGTTCAAAACTGAATACTGCATTTTTTGCAAAAAATTGCAATCTACAATTAATATACTCATAAAAATAATTTATAGAGTATAAATATGTTATAAATAATAATTACACATTGGGATCAGTGGAAGTTTCATTTAGCAGTTACTAGCCAAAAGGGTCTAGAGAGTTCCACAATTAGAATGTGAAAATAAAGGTATTTATTTGCTAATTGTTTAAATATTCACTAAGTGCCTACTGTGAACCATGCAATTTTTTCAACATTTCCTATTATTCAAAAATGTGGCATGTACATCTGCTGAGTGGTTATTTTTTTCTTTTTATACCTGGTCCTGGAAGGTTAATTCTACACTGTCATTTAAGGAAGAGATTGTATTTTTACCCATTCCATTGTTTTCCTCACCCATACAGGATAGATTCCTTCTGGGAGACATTTACACTTAAAGACATTCTGATTATTAAAGCAAATTTGATAGTTTAAATGTTAGCTGAGAGGGTCATTAAAGTTTACATGTTCACTGATAAGGGACAGCCAATTTACTCTGCAGAACAGAAGTTTATTAAATCAAGGAGTCAAGAAAAGTCAAAGGTAGTAGATCCTGAGGACAGATCGTTGGTTATGGGTATCCTGGGAATGGAAGGCTCTGGTCCTGAATGGAACAGAAGAAGTGGAAGAATCAGCAGGAAGAAAATTGATAATTTAGACCAATGAATCTATTTAAGAATTTTGACGTCCCAAACTGAATTCTATTGAGCTAATCAGAAAATCAGAATCAGCTTTGCATGGGAATAAGCGTAGTAAACAATTCTAGAAAATTAGGAAGGCGAGATACACATGGTGGTTCTTTTGGATGTGTCCTGGAAATCCCTTGGGCATCTACTATTAGATGGTGTAGTGTTAGAGTCTATAAACAAGTCAAAATAACACCTGGCATTTTGCCAGGGGAATGTTAGAGTTCATAAACAAGTCTGGATGGTGCCTGGCAAAATGCCAGAGGGAGTGGTTTGAGAAGTAACAAAAGCGAGCTATTAAGTGTGGAGATTCCTGATTGGTTGACTGCTGTATCTAGTTTATGTTAATTAGATAAGCTGTGTGGAATGTATAAATACCACTCCTGTCCTACAATAAACGGCTCCTACTCCTGCTGTATCAACTGTATACAAGTTGTTTGTCACCCCCCCGGTTATTTTGCTGCAGCCGGACTGCGGCAGTGTAGCAGGTCCTCCTTTGGCCTCCCTGTCTAGTCCCCCCTGAGCAGGCAGGCTTTCATGATTTTCCCTACAGCTAGGGGCGACACTGATATGATCCCTAGATATGGCTAACAATCTCTTTGCCAGGGAATTCACCAGAGAAGTTCTACCCACCCCTCTCAGTTCTTTTCAAATTTTACCTGTTACAAGTGTCTTTTCTGATGCCTTGCGCTTGATATAAAATTTTTATCAAACAATTATAAACTTTCAAATACCACTATTAATCTCATATATCCTTTACAACGGCACAGGAAGTACAAAAAGGGTAACTTTTTTGAGTTTGAGATAACCCTCAAGACTCAGCATAATTCTATAAACATTATTATTATTATCTGATCTTAATTTCTTGCTTAATATATGATGATATAATTTTAAGGCTATGAGAAACATGGTTAAAGACATAGTACTTATTATTTGAAAAAGTGAAATTTATTCTGATGGTCAAAATTGAATTTAAAGTGATACTGGAAATCGGTATTTTTAAATTCCAGTAATATGAACTATCAGAGAATTTTTTTATGATTTGAAAAGACATTGTATCTTCAGAAACAAAATTCTCATCATCCTTTAGAAAATTCTAATATTTTAGAATGGCTTTAGTCCATTTGTGAATGTTTTTGTTTATTTCCTTGAGTCTCTATGCTTTTTTCCAGAGAATCAAACATGTAGACCTTTCCATTAAAATTTAAAGTAACACCCAAAAACATATTGAAACCATTATTGTTTGGTCCCTGACAGTTGCTGTGGTCATGACCGATGTATTTGTTTATCTTGGTAACTGCAATCATGTTATTGAAGGACAACAATCATTTAAATACTCTAAACTGAAAATAACATGGTTAAAGCCATGTTTAATGTTCATATGTGTTTTTATTTTATTTTATTTTATTGGCATCTTGTGTACAGATCCATCTGTTATATGGCAGAGTGCCTATATAGAAAGTGGTATGCCAGTTTCATTGTGGCAATAATGCTAATTAAGAGTGGATCACAGGGGACAAGCTGCCTAATGTTACAAGTACCATCTCCTTGTTGAATCTTATCTTTGTTTCTGGATTGCCCCACTGGGTATGTAAGCCTTCTTAAATCAATCCACTTCCTGTGTTTTCTTTCTTTCTTTTTTCCTCTTTTTGCTAGGGACTGATTGCTTGGACATAGGCTATAAATACAAAATTAAGAGACATATTGAATGGCCAGACTTAAAGGATATTGTAAGCAATGCACATTAACGCACATTTGAAAGAAAATCATCAATGAAATCACATACATTTTAGGAAGATAATAAGTAATTTTACTTTAGGTTGCAACTTTTCTTCTTTTTCTTTCTAAATTATCTTGGAATGCTTGCTACAAATGCAGAGCTCAAACATATATAAACAGAACAAGCTATTAAATGCATAAAGACATAGAGACAAATGAATAATCAATAATTTAAATCATTATAGGCACAAAATTGATCAACTGAAAATGCAACACACCAGAGATTAGATTCCTATACTATAGGTTAAAAGGTCAGGAAGAAATTGAATGAGGTGTCACTGACTTGGGGAAATATAATCATAAAGACTGCTTTAGACACTGAAGGCTAAATAGTACTGAAATTACTCATTTATTTTAATGAGTTTTAGAAAGTCAATTGAAATCAGTATAGATTTATAAAGCATTTATTTGTGCTAGATTTAAGTCATGGGGAGCTCTGAGGAACAGATTAGAATAAACCGCATGATGGCCCTAAGGAACATATAAAGTAAAGGGTTAAGTTTCAAAAAGAAGCTATTACTTTTGATACAAGATTGAATGGTATTTATGCTAAATAAGTGGAAAAACATCTTCTGAAGGCATAAAGATTTCCTTCAGAAGAAATCTTTGGTATTGTTTCACCAAGGAAAATTTCAAAGAAAAGGTTACAGAAGAGTCATGTCTAAAGAAACAGTGAATTTAGGGAAACAGCAAAGAATACATGCATATGGAGATTCTTGTTCACAGGATAGCTGAGTGTGCAAAGGAGTGGAGGTTCGCATGCTTAGTAGCATGAATCACACTGAAGTCTTGAAGATTCTCTCAGTGGAGCATTGTGAGGGCAGTTGTGATACTTAGTGTGGGTAGTGGAGAATCAACATGCTAGTATAGACAGTTAATTTGTCAGCATCTGGAAAACCGCTTTGGACAGGTAAAACCTGAGTGAAAGAATTGAGGTAGGAGACTGTTTTGGGTAGAAGAGTTATTGGAATAGAATTCCTCTTTTGTATTACCTGTTATCTTTAAGGTACAAGTTTTTAAAGCCATCCACTTAAGTTTGTGTGAGCAGAATGTTGTAAAATGAAAAAGAAATATGAACATAAAATGCAAATTAACTAGATAAATAGATCTTAATAGAAGACTAAGATTTGTAAATGCGATGCACAACCTTACATACTCATAGAATGAGAAAAAGAGAGAAGCTTTATATTAAATGTAAATGATAATGATATAAAATCAATATATGCACTTATATTTCTTGATATAATAGCCACTGTGTGTAGTTATATTTTTTATACTTCTTAATGGGAAGTAAATATATCGTATATACTAGAATTTTAGATTTACAGAAAATGCTTTTGGAAGAGGAGATATATTTTTTAAAACTAGGCAAAATAACTTATTTTAAAAAAACCCAAGCACTCTAACAGTACAAATGAGGAAAAGGAAAAGATAAGAGTAGGTAGCAGTTAGTCAGGGATTGAAAAGAGGTCTTTAAAAATTCTGTCTGCTTTTTACCAAATTGTAGGTTAAAACTTGTCTCAATGATATCATTCTCTCAAAAGTGAATAAACTGCCTGAGAGAGTTTGTCTGAGCCAGAAGGTACCCAATAGAGACTGAGATGGAAGAATTAGATAATAGATGTGCTTAAACCTTGACAATGGGTAATTCTGTGAAAATTCAAGGTCTTCTACTATTGTTAATTAATAGCTTCATGAAATCCCACCTCATCTTTCTTGCTATAGGCTTTGTTTTTTCTGCTTCTCTATTCTCATCTCAGGTAAGCCAAGTGTATTAGAATTTTATGCATGGTGGAGGTGTGTCCATGAAGTCTATTTGGAGTAAGCAGATTTGATTTACAAGAAGCACAAATTGTATTATGCAAATGTTCTATTGAAATTGTCCTAAAATTGAATTTAAGTTACACCTTTCCACATGGAATTAGGCATTGAAAATAAGAAGAGGTCTGAAATGCACTGGGCACTGATAGCTCTTTGTGCTCCAGTTTTACAGCAAGAGGAAAGTATTGGGTTGCAAAAGCATTTAGAGGACAGAAACAAATGAAGAAGTATCTAATATGAAATGAGTGGCTGAATGACTGTTAGTAGCTGATACCGCCTTTGAAAAGCATGCTTTTCTCTCCATATTTAGGTAATCTTATTGCATATTTAAATCACAATTACCTCATTGCATTGCTACAATGCTCCCGTCCCCTCCTTAGGAGGGCACTTTCCATATGGTAATGTAGAAATTTCTTTCTACTCTGCTGATGAGGCCCATTTAACTGGCTACCTAAAAAATATCTTGTTTGTCTGAAGGTTATTACCTGCCTTATCTTTCTGGAGAATCTGCATTATTTAAGTTATAAGCCTCTTCATCATTATAATGTACAAATATAAAAGCACTGCATTTTAGGTGGAATTGACTATTATGAAAACTGTGATACTCTTTAAAATTTCAATTTTTAAAGTCATTTAAATTATGCCAATTTTTAATTTTTATTGGTGCATTTTAATTATACATAATAGTAGGATTTGTGTTATATTTTACATGCACACATTGGGACAATATAATTTGGTCAGTTTTGTTCCCTACTACTTCCCTTTTCCCTCCCATCCTCCTTCTCCCTGGTGTATCTCCTCTGCTTGTCTCCCTTCTATTTTCATGAGACTTCCATTAATTTGTTTTTCCTTTTTTTTCTGTCTAGTTTCCACATATGAGAGAAAACATAATGACCCTTGACTTTATGAGTTTGACTTATTTTGCTTATTGTGCTCTCAAATTCCAATAATTGTCCTTCAAATGATAAGTGAAATTATGCCAATGTTCTTTTCAATTAGATATAGATATCATGCTTTTCTTAAAAAGAGGCAGTCTTCAGAGTATAGCCCCCATTTTTATCCTTTCTCTGGATCTCTCTGAATTTGCTTTTGTGGGCAATACAGCCAATGAAGTCCTCTCTGATATTTTGGGATATGAAAGGACACTTGCCATCATCTCTATTTCTCCTGTAGCTGCCGGTGATTCTTCTATTGCTCAGGGATCTTATAATCAGCGTTACTATTGGGGAAGTCATGCACATATGAAGAATTCGATATGGGAAAATAGTTCAGGAATACCTAACACTCTACCACTCACCAAAGATGTTCATAACAGTTATAAAAAAGACATTTACTGACATATGAAGGAATAAGGTCTTTATTAAATAACAAACTATTCAAGTCCTTCTAACATCAGGGAGTTTTGTCAAACAGGGACATTGTTAGTTTAGTTGGTAACATCAGATCTTTATGGACATAATAATTTTATTCCTCCATAGAATTATTTTCTACCTTTACACAATGGCAATAGTGCAAATAACTACATGTTGGTAAATGTGCAATTTCATTACTAGAGAGGAAGTTCCAGGTACTGTTCATTAACTTAGTTATTCAGAGTCATTCCAAGTTCCAGGCCCTGTTCAGGAACTATGCTTACAAAGATGAAGCACCTGTTCTCAAGAAGCTCAAGTTCCCATGAGGAAAAGAGATGCACACACAAATTATCATGTTGTATGAAATACTATATATACATGCTGTGAAGCATGAGAGTGCAATTCCTGTTGTCTTTTACCTTTCCACATCTATTATTTTTTCATCATCCATGCTCTCAAATTTTTCATCACTGACAGCTGTGCTAATTCTTTTGGTAGCTGCTCTCAGAGTGTTGCTGAGTAACTATAGGAAAAAAACATCATTGTAGGCACAACTGGGAGACTCTATTTTGATCAAAGAGGTTGGGCTTACGAATTTAAACATTTGAAGGACAACATAATACTTAGTATTCAAGAGTTCCTTTCAAAATATCTTGGCAACTTTACTGTCAAAGCTAACTAAGAATAATGGTTATTCTTTTGACCATTTCCTTTCATATCTGTGTTCCTGCCTGACACAATTGTCTCATTTTAGGATGCTGGTAAAGAGTAGGACCTCATGACTTGGGTGTGATTCTGGTCTGTTTCATAGCATAAAGAGTTGATCCCTGAATTTTCATGAGCATAGATGAGCTATAATAGAACAGCACAATGATACACTCAAATGACAACTCAACAATGCAGTTACCATATTAACATTCCCTCCTTCCCTCTGCCATTTACAAACAAACATGCAAAAATTTTCTGATTTCGTGTGTCTCTTTGCAAATCTCTTCTAAGTAGTATGCCTGGTTCCTGACACTAGCTGTATTAAGCTGGCTAAAACTTTATTTTCTAGTCTTCAAAGATTTTTTGCCATGTAAATGTGTGTTTACATAGAATCATAGATTCACACAGTAGAGAAAGCAACGTGTTTCATTTCAGGTTCTAGTCATTTTGAGACTGTAGAGAAGAAAGAGAAGGGACCTTAACCTTAAGAGAGTTAAGTGAGGCATACATTAATGTCTAAGAAGAGTAGGGAAGGCTGTTCCAAAGCCCTGTAGAACTCAAGAAGGCTTATGACTCTATCATTAGCTTCACAGTTTCCTATAGCAATGACACTGATTGGATAGTGCCTAATTGTCTTAGGCTGCTAGTTTAAATAGTGATCAATACTCTCCTTTTATGTATCCTGTTGGTTGTAGAGCTGACCATTTTTGAGATAAGCTAGGCTTTTGAGTGTGAACTACACCAAAAGTCTGAGAAGTAAGTATTCAGAGGCCTAATTGCAAGAGAGAGTAATTAGCTCTTTTAAATTTTACCAAGTCTACTCAAAACAGAACATTGACTTCTAGTTCAGACCAAATATTATTTTCAACTTTCATCATCTAAATGACATCTACAACCTGTAATAATCTTGAGACTGAAAAATAAAAAAGCTCAGTATATTGCAAAGTAATGTTTTCATGAGGGAAATGGGAAGGCTGAACACACTATAGAGCATGAATATATATGCATTTCCAGCACATCTTTCCATTTTGATGAAATAAATCCAATTGTAATACCTAAGATAATCTAAACTGTTTACCCTTTTCAGTTTGTTACAGTTTAGATGTGAGGTGTCCCTCAAAAGCTTATGCATGAGACAATGCAAGATGGTTTAGAGGTGAAATGATTGGGTTATACATTTAAATTAATCATTGCATTAATCCTTTGATAAAGATTAACTGGGTGGTAACTACAGGCAGGTAGGGAGTGGCTAGAGGAGGTGACGAGATGGGGGCTTGCCCTTGGGTTTATTAAGTCTATGCTACTCATTACTCTAACTAGAATCAATAATAGGAATAATGAGTAGCATAGACTTAATGGCTTGAAAACATAGTTGGGGCTATTACTTATTAGACATTTATAAACTGAATTTATATTTACACTTTTGAAAGCCATGTCTAAATATCATAGTGTAACTATAAGAAAAAAAATCTCTGGTAATTTCTATGTGATATAACTTTCCAAAACATGTCTCTAAATTATTTTTACCTGAGTCTATGAGTTTGTTTCTCCTCATCCCAAACTTCACACATTCTTTAAACTCCATCACTAAGTTTCCTCATGTCCAAAGTAGGAACACACACAAAAAAAATAATACTTAAATTTTAAGGATAATGTGAAGATTAAATTAAGGAAGTTAAATGAAATTTATTCTGTGAACTGCACATTGAAATAAAAATGTATTTCTGTAATTTCCATCATTGAAGTGTTAACATATTATAAGGCACACAAGGGACAAGTCTTATTTAGCAGCTGTCTTGTAACTCTTAAGTAAATTTATTTATCATGTATTTATTGAGAGATTTATAGCCTCTAGAGAATTTTCTATGAAAGTGCTGTTTTGAGAGATCATTTATTTTCTTTTATTTCTCTGGCTAGTTGAATTCTCCATAAACAAATAATGTCTGTGATTGGTTAGCAAAGAAGTAACCAAATTCTCCAGGGATTTGTTATACTATGGATTCAGTGCTTAATTTTAACTTAAAAGTGGAAAATAATCTTTACCTAGAGTTATCTCCTTCAAGTTCCTTCTTCAGAAGTGATTTCTATCTTGATTTTACGAAGCATTGTTGTCTTCTCTTCCTGCATATTTTTTTAGCTAAATTGAACTATATGTACCTTACTGTCATTTTGTTCTGGAATCTTTGTTTCTACATTTTAATTTTGATTGGTGGCAATGAAATGATACTAATAATTGTCTTAGTTTAAATGTTCTCAAATGGTATAATTGAGAATTTTTTTTTTGTAATTTTACAATGAAACACTTTTTTTTATTTGACTTGCACTTCAAATTTTCTTACAGATGTAAATAAAGCTTCATAATTGAGAATTTTTTAATAGAAATTATGTTCATATCATTGTGAAATAGATTATCTACAGAAGGAATTAGTTTTAAAATAAGCATTCATTCTAAAGCTGCAGTTTTAGACAGTATTCTTCAAATATGAATGAAAAATGCTGAGGACAAAATATATTTTCTTAGAATGATTTTTTTTTCTTTTTTGTTTTTTCCTTTTTATACAGTATCTTAGCCTTTATAATTCTTTAAGGATGTGACTTCACAAATATTATTACAAATATGTATAGGGAACTATAATAGAAGTGGTGAGTATTTGAAATAAGGAAATGGCAGCATTACAAAATTTCGACAAATAACAGATACATTTATTTTACATTCTGTAAAGTAATAAGCTATGTTCAGCCACTTCCAGCATTAAATCCAAAACTTACCATCATGCTATGAGAATCCCTTTTGCTCTTTCTTTCTTTTGCTATAAAACCATGATAAAATCTAAGTTTCATGGCAAATAGGCAATGAATATATTCAAGAGCAAGAAGTCTTTGATAGTGGTATTAAAGCACATATAAATTTATTTTTAATGACTAAACAATAAGTATAAGACTTCCAATTTTACCTTGTTAACTCATTATTTCAGAATAGTGTTCTCTGATTTTTACATTTAAACTATAAAGAAACAGACTGATTAGTCATTGGGTTGGTCATGCTATGCTAGAGAGTTTATTATAGAAACAGTTCTGAAATAAAGGTAGGCAAGAAATGCCTTTCAGTAAGTCAAGAAAATATTTGGACAGATATTTTCTGAGAAAAGAGAATATCTATTATCAAGCAGAGTTGATTAATGATAGAAGTGAATGACTGTGCCTAACTAGATTATTACTCATAATTGCTCATAACATTTTTGCTGAGCATAATGGCACATAAAGTTATCTTTTTCTTTATAAAGTTTTGCTTTAAAGGTAAATTTTCACCTTAAAATACTTTGGGGATCCATAGATCAAAATCGAAACCTTTATATTTTGTTGTATTTTGTATAGAAAATAATTAAATTAAACTGCCATTTTCTACATGTTCTTTCAATATTATTTTTCACTAACATTTGCCTGTATTTTATGTAAAAATATTCTGAGGGCTCATAAATATAAGGGATGCATATTGTATGTGATATTTCTTTGAAGATGAAGAAATTTTTAATAACCACTCATATTAGCTGTTGCTATGGGTAATGATAAAAGAGGAAATGGAGGCAAGGATTATAGATGATCCTTTGAAAGAATTTTGTTGCAATGACAATAAGTCATTGTGTAATAATAATAAAATAGTAAATATAAAAATAAATATGTTAATTTATGCAGTAAGGTCATACTGCAGATGAAAACAAAGGAAATCCAATGTAAAGTTAGACTTTCAACAAATGGTGAAAAAAAAAAAAATTGGGCATCTATATGCCAAACAATAAAAAAGAAGAAAATAACAAACTATAACTTGTACATACAAAAAAATCAATAGAAAATAGATCATAGATCTACACGTATCACATTAAAACTATAAACATTATACAAGAAAAATAGGAGAAAATCTTTGTGTATTTGGTCAAAGCAAAGATTTGTTAGTACATCAAAAGCGTGATTTATAAAAGGAAAATAAGATAATTAGATTCATAAAAGTTAACAAATCAAAGGGTAAAGAAACAAGCTCTGAGTCAGAGGACATCGTACACAACTCATATCAGATAATGTAGAATATACAGAAAACTCTCAAACACAAAGTCACATCCATGTACATAACTCTCAAATTCAATAACCAGAAATTAAAACAAAAAAATTACAAAAATGGAGCAAAAGCTTTGAATAGTCATTTTTCTAAGAAAGATACACAGAAAATATACACATAGGAAAGGTGATCAACACATTAGCCATGGAGAAAATATAAATTAAACCCAATAGATATTATAGCATACAAATTAGAAAAAAATAAGTGTATCTGACAAAATAAAGTACTAATAAAAGTAAAGAGCAAGTAGAACTCTTACATATTTTTGGTGTGAATACATAATGTCATAGCCACTTCAGAAAAATAGTTTGACAGTTTCTTATAGAGTTCAGCATAGATTTATCATAAACCCTGGTCATCCTACCCCTAGGTATTTATCCCAGAGAATTCAAAAGTCATGATCTTTCAAAATCTGTATATGAATGTTTATGGAATTTTATTCCTAACAATCCCAAATTGGAAATAATCTGAATTTCTTCCTCTGGTGAATGGATAAAATATGGAATATTCATACAACAAAGTATTATTTAGCAATAAAAATGGAAAAATAAACTACTGGTATGCAACAACATGAATGAACCTTCAGTTATGGTGAGCAAAAGAAGCCCAAATCATTAGAGTACACAGTATAATGATTCCATTTAAATGACATTTTAGAAAAAGCAAAAAAATAAAAAAATAAAAAGTGTTTTGGTGGTAGAATTGTTCTTTCCATATTTTCATTACAGAGAGGTTTATATGGGTACCTAAGCATGAGGGGCACCCATACAACATTCTGTTCTTGCTCCAGGCTTCATTGAGTACCCTAATATTAGTAAATTCTGAAGAGGTGTTTTGAACCCAAGCAGTTCTTTTATTTTAAGGAACAAGTACAGGGCAAACTTAGGTTAATAAACACATTAACCTGCCCCATTATGGGAATAAGAAATTAAAATCATATCTTCAATAGAGTCAGACAAAAAGAATAATCAAAGAGGACTCTTCAGTGAAAATTTAGTTTCTCATCAAAACAAATATAACCCCTGGACAGAGAGCCACCAATGGTACCCTCTTTGGGAGCTTTCTTGCTTGTTTCTGGTAAATCTGCTATGAAATTCTCACCCTCTGGCATCTGTGTACTTCATTCTTCAGTTGTGTGAGACAAGAACCCTCCAGAGCTCACATGACCCTGTGTTACAATATCATATGGAAAGCAAATAGTTGATAATAGAAAAGTTTGTCTTCACAGTTTTATTCTAGTTATTAAATATAAAAAAGAATGTTAGAATGTTACTGTTTTCAACATTTGGTAGATCTGGTTATTCATTGTTGAAGGCTTCTAACATAATACAAGGAGAATCCAACATGTATAATTGCCTCCTGTGGGAAGAATGCACATCCCTTGTGAAGTTATCCTGCTATAAAAGAATTAAAAAGTGCAATAAATGTAATCACATCTTTATATCCAGCAACCAATTTATGAGAAATATGGAGGAAAAGGAACATGTTAAACTATACCTTGCATGAACAATCAGCAAAATCCAGATTATGGGAAAATCTATAGTTTTTAAAAAATAAATAGTAAAAGAAATAAAAACAAAGATGGAAGGGAAACTGTGATTCAAAAGAGAACAAAAGGACACATTAACCTTTTAATATATAAACCTTATTGAATTCTTATCAAATGGTTATACAAATGGTAATTAAGATACAATGGAAAAATTTCCCATTGACCAATTATTTCATATTATGATTATCTTTAAAAAAGTAATGACCTTTTCAGCACTGAAGCCAGTGAACAGTAAAATCTGGTATCAGGGGAACTTCCAATGGCAATCCTGCTGGTTAAGATTGTCCATATTCATGTGAATTTCTATTTGACTCTGCCAAAAAGGTCCCACACAGCAACAGAGATGGTGTAAACTGCTGTTGCCACCTAGTCACACAGACTCCCAGAGATGGGTAGAGCTTCCCAAGATGCCAATCAATAATCAATATGTGGACTGCAAGACAATATGAAGCAAGATTCCACCCCTGAAACCTTATCCCTGCCTTTGATGTACCCCCTTAAATAAACCATGGGAGCCATTTTTTAGGTGTTCAGCTCCAGCTCCTGTGTGGACTGAATCTATCAGACGCTCCATGCTTTTTAAAACTAAAAAAAAAAAAAAAAAGTAATGACATCAAAGTTTTTAAAATAAGTTTTATCATTTGGAAATAGACAATTATTTGCAATTGAAATTATATGGTGCTTTGGTTTGCATCAAAACACTTTGGAAATGGAGAAAATGAGTCTGGGATTCATGATAAATAAAATTGGCTATGAGCTGGTAAGTATTGGAGTTGAATGCAAGAGTTCCTTTATATTCTCCTGTCTCCTTTCAGATATGTTAAAATTTTTCCACAGTAAAACTAACTTGTAAAGGAAAAGGAAGAACAAAAAGAAAGGAGAGATACAGGAAGAAAGGATGGTGTTTGAGAAGCCACAATAGTATTTCACTTTATACATTCAGTATTTCAGGCAAAAAGGAATGGCCTAGTTTTCAGCTACTTTCCTAACCACTTTTCTGCCAGGCAATGGAGCCTTGAACTTGAGACACAAGTCCGGGGTATGGTAGTAGAATGGGGGCTGGAGGAGACAGCGATGTTTAGTTTAGGCAAGAGGCTGTGAATTCACTGGGACTGTTCTAGGAGCAGAGAAAAATTCATTAGTTTCAAAACTCTTCAAAGGCATTGTGCTTATTGTATTCACAAAAGAAAGTAACATTCTAAGCTAGATATTATCAATCTTCACTTTGCTATATTTTATTTTATTTCACAAGATTACTAGTAACATGATCATTTCACCCATCCTGCTTTCAAATGACAACGAACACCAAATTATATTTTATTTTGTTAAATAAATCTTTGGATAGATCCTTTATCAAAGATTTAGTTGTTCAATATTTATTAAGTATTTTTAAAAAGCTATGGAAGCTACAGCAATGTACTTTCTATAGATGGTAAGAGACAGATGCAGAGACAGTTATGCAGACTTTATCATTGGAGTTTAGGTTTCTTCCATCAATTTTTGCCCAGATTTTTAAAAAAAGTCAGATTAATTTATTGTAAGTAAATAAACAAAACAAAACAAAACAAGAATGAAGCAAAACCTTAAGAAGCTGGTTGAGTGGAACTATTTCTAATATCTAACCTTGGGGAGACAGACATGAAGTCTTTTCTGAGTGTGCCCAGGGCACTTTGGTGATACTGGTTACAGTGCAATTTTTGGAGTCCCTACTGCTATCTTAATCAATTGTATGTCTCTGGGAAAGTTATTTAAATTCTTTGTCCTAAGCTTTCCTCACCCGGTCATTAAAGCTACTGCAGGGCAATGAAAGGAGAAGCAAAGATTTTAGAGCTGGAAAATAACCTGATTTCCTCACAAGGTCAAAAATGACCTCTGTAATCGTGAAATTTATTTAGTAAGTATTCCCAGTTTTCTAGTTCCTTCTCACTTGCAGGAGAAATGAGACTATTTGACAACAACAAAGGCAACTTCAAGATGATAAATGACTGAGATTCCAGTGTCATTCAGACAATCAAGGCTAACTAACTGGAATTCACTCAGCTGCTATTTCAGCTGACCAAAGCAGAAACTAACCAGGTGTGCCCGTCTACTGTGCTGTCTCTACTGTACCTGCTCTGACTTTGCTAAAAGAAGAAATAGATAAAAAATATTAGCAACTAATTTTCAAAAGGTGTCTTAAAATTTGCAGCCTAATTTATAGACTAGAGCAGAATTAAAGAAGAAAAAGTCTCCTACCAAGATAAGTTCACACGTTTGTGTGTGTGTGTGTGTGTGTGTGTGTGTGTGTCTTTTGTTTGTTTTTTTTGTGGTGCTGAGGATCAAACCCAGGGCCTTGTGCATGCAAGGCAAGAACTCTGCCAACTGAGCTATTTCCCAAGCCCCGTGTGTTCATATATTTATACTCTGAGTTGGATTGGTTTTGATATGAGTCCACACCTTACAGGAATGTCAATCACAAAAATGTTTCACCGCTGCGTGGATTCTTATTCAGAGACTTGCTAAGGCAGATTTGGCACCACCCTTTTCTTTTCTTTATTTTTTTTCTGGGGAATGTGGGGTGGTTCTGGGGATTGAATTTAGGGGCCCTTGACCACTGAGCCAATCCTCAGCCCTATTTTGTATTTTTTATTTAGAGACAGGGTCTCACTGAGTTGCTTAGTGCCTCACCATTGAGAGGCTGGTTTTGAACTCTCAATCCTCCTGACTCACCCTTCAGAGCCTTTGGAATTACAAGAGTGCAGGCTGGCACCATCCTTTTGACCTGTATTTCATTAATATTGACAAAGTACCTGCTTAAATTCCTTTCCCACTAACCACAATTGCACACATAGTAAAAGTGGTAATCACTGTGGGAAAGCATGGAATTTCCTTCCCTCTAAAAGAAAAGGCAATGTTGTAAATTTTAAAATGATGCTAATTAGTTGGATAAAATTACAAATCATCAGAGTTAAAATGTTCTATCAGAAAAAAATGCAATTTGACATATGGTATTAAAAATATGCAAGGAAGGATTTTCCTGTGCTATTTTCTGCAGTTGGAGTTTGGATTTAGATTTTTTTTGTGTGAATTTCCAAGTGTTTGAATTATGCAAGCTGGTTGACTAAGTGTCCTTAAATATTCAGAAGACAAGTTTTTTTCAGAGTATAATAAAAATAAATATTTTTGGAAATGTATATAAAAATTTGCAGTTTCAATTTTCAGCAATTTGAGGAAATGTAAGAAACTATTTTTAGTTAAATTTATATGTTTAGAGCTGTTTAACATAGAGATTGCTTGAGAACAACAAGAGAGAAAGAAGATAGAAAAGAAAAACACTAAGGTAAAAATAAGAAAAGTAATTTTTACGTTAAAAAACAATTCAAAGAATAGTGCTAGATAAGTTTACATTTGGGTATTCATTCATCTTATCATAATTTTAAGCATGGATAAATTCTATTAGCAGACACCTAATTTAGGAAATAACTGATGAACATCACAATAAGTATTTACATGTTCTAAGAACATTTAGCACCTCTCAGTGAGGCCTATTCTATGGAAAGAAAGAATGATGAATAGAAACGTAATTCCCCATTTCTAATTGTTATTTTTACAAAGCCTAAATTTAAAATAGTCACTTAACATCTTACTTTAAAATAGCATTTCTAGCTGGGTGTGATGGCACATGCCTATAATTCCAGTGGCTCCAGAGGCTAATGCAGGAGGATCCAGACATTAAACCCAACCTCAGCAAAAGTGAGGTGCTAAGCAACTTAATAAGACTCTGTCTCTAAGTCAAATACAAAATAGGGCTGGGGATGTGGCTCAGTGGTTGAGTGCCCCTGAGTTCAATCCCTGGTATCCCTTCCCCCAAAAAAAGAGTAGCATTTTTTTTTAACCTCAGACTTCATATTAACTGGGTGTTCTTAGGGCTGTTAAGATGTCTTGGTATAAAGCATTTCTTTAATTAATCAGTCTTAGAAATTAGGGATCTGATTCAGATTAAAAGTAATTTTTCCCCTAAATCTAAAGCCATTTCTTTGACTTCAGCTTGCATATATAATCCAATTATAGCTTGTGTTTTTAGGTCATATATATCTATTACCTATGGATTAAAAATTACATAAAGAACACCTGGTCAATTTTGTCTATAAAACACTTATTTTGGCCATGTTCTCTTAGCAATAATAATTGTAATGATGTTTAGACTTCTGAATAAAAATGCATGTTCATTTTCCAGATTAAAGGGATTATTTCAACATCACTCAGGTCTTCACCTATTTTATCAAAAGGTAATACCTGTTCTGAGAATCGAATTTTCTAATCCATTTGGATTGTTTCCTTCACTCTCAGTTAAAACAAAACAAAACAAAACAAAACAAAAAACACTTTCTTCTGCCTTTTTATTTTACTTTTAATCAAACCTGATTCAAAGATTTGGTTATATGATATTTTATTAAAATTGCATAGAATTTCCCTTAGCAAATCTTCAATATTATATCATTTGGGTCTTTTTTGGTTGCATATGACAGAAAATTCAACTCAAACTGCTTTATCTAGCATGTTATTTTATTTTGGTTTACATAACCAAATACAACGGTAGTATTGTGTTCAAAGGAGGCTAACTAGAATTCAAGATATTCTAGCAGAACCTAATGCTTCTCTGTCAATTCTCTACTCATTTTTTTAATGTGTACTTTCTTCTTAAGGAAGTGTTGACAAGTGGTCACACCAACTCTTGTCTATTCCATTTGATTCAAGTTCTTTAGAAGAGAGTATCTGCTTTTATGTTATTTTATTTTTCAAAGTATATTGCAAGCATATATGGAAATAAGTACATATTATTTCCGCCCCCCTTTGATTATGCAAGTGGCAGCATAGAATACATACTGTTCTGAATCTTGCCTTCTGCAATAGCATTTCAAAATGCTACTGCTTACATTAAAACAATTCTTTTAGCAGAGTGTTAGCAATACTGTGCAGGAATGAAAGTTGCTTTAGCAGACTAGCATTGATTCCTAATAGATGACAACCTTCTTTAAATATCATACATACAGGTCATGTATATGACAAATTCATTATGACAGTTTGTCCTGTTTGTTTTAACCATATTACAGAATGGTTTGAGCCTTAAAAAAATTTATAGCTGGAGGTGAGTGAGTTCATACCGACAATTAGCACATCTTCAGGTGAAGTTGTGCTATAACATTTGCTGCAATGGAGTTTGAATTCTCAAATTATACACATGCTTCTTTAAAAATTTTTTTTAGTTATTGATAGGCACAAAATTTATTTTGTTATGTGTTGCTGATGATCGAACTCAGTGCCTCACACACACTAGGAAACCACTCTACCACTTTCCTACAACCTCAATTCCCCATATTGTTTTAAATTGCGGCTTTCAAAACTTTGTTATCAATTATTTTCGCATTTTTTAGTCAGAGGAAATAGACTTATAGGATTTGTCTTCAGCACACATCTGTACTATATGCTTGCTGGAGGCTGGACCCTGCCTGGAACGTTATGAGGGCTAACAGGGGGAAAGGCACAGAGTGACATTTGTCCTCAAGCAATGGGCAGCCTAGTTATTTAATAAAATACCAAGAGATTTTTAAAAACCTGGGATAAGCTCTGGATAACTTCTTTAGTTCTATGCTCATTAGATTATGATGTAATATGTTAGAGTTGGAAAAGAATTTAGAAATGGCTTGGCCCAATACCAATTTTATTCCACAAGTTTTATCAAAACTCTCCTTGATCACAGCACTTTTTACTAGACTGCATATCCATCCTTGAAATAATTACTGTAGCTGGAACATGAAGTATGGTTTTAGTTTAAGACAAAAATAGACCAATTCTGAGAGTTATGCTTCAGGTCAACTTCTCTGAAAATAACTAGACTAATAATATTAGAGTAGTAAATTCCCACTAGAAGTGAGAATGCATTTGTAAGCAAAAATAACCAACACAGTTTCAGTAACACAATGAAAAATACAAATAACTGGGATGGAAGCAGACCTCAAATCATCAGCAAGCTTTTCTTTATTCCAAAGCAGAGCCAATCAATCAGATATGGGAGAGCTCATTTTTCAGATAGGGAAATGGCCCCTGGGGTTACAGAAAGAGTCTTGAGTTTTACAGTTTACTGTGGGAATTACTTGAGGGTCTTCTCTCAGTATGGCAGCAGGGAGATTTTAGGTTTTACCTTGGGAACTATCCACGGCTTTCCCCTGCAATAGATTGCCCAAAGCACAGGACCTTTTTCTCCACTTTACTAGGAAGATCCCTCACAGTAGCCCTGGAGATGGGCATAACCCATTGGGAACTGGACAGCCCACCTTCTACTTTTTTGGTGAAGAACATTCTAAGGAAAGCCTTTTGATGTTCCCCGATTTAAGCAAGTGTGGTCTCCATTTTGCCTCTTTTTAGTGTGGGAACTCAATCTAGCCTGTCCCCGCCCCTACTTCTTGAAAATATTTTCCATGTCCTGTGGTTTTTCATCATTCTACTTAGCTTTTATTTTACATTCAGCCCATTCCCCGAGGAGAACCCCATTTCCACCACCCAGGAGGGACGTGGGTGGGAGGTTACAATGAGGGTGAATTTATTATTGGAGACTGAGGCAGGATGTGTTGATTTCTGCAGTCAGGAAAGAAATTGTAAAAAGTCAGAAACTATTGTCATTGGGAAAATCTCAGAGCTTGGTATTCACTGCTGATCTTCCTTCTTCTGGAACCCATTGTGACTTAGAGCTTCACTATTTGCTTTTCTCCTTGCAGAACTCATCAGTAATAGGAATGGGTAAAAGTCCAGGGCCCAGCATTTCAGTATCCATCTCCTCCCTTCAGGACCCATTGTGGTTGGGAAGGGATAAATGTTTGCTTTTGGTGGAGATGCTGGGAAAAACCCTGGAAGGGATGAAAGTTTGCTTTTACTCCCAGGACCCATTATTACTGGAAAAGGATTTACTGGGAGAGGTTCAATGTTTGGCTAATTTTCCTCCCTCTTCCCTAACCATGCTGTCTTTCCATTTTACCCAGGGCTGTCTTGTAGGAATATTATTTTCCATAACCCTTCCATGCTCATTTGCCAAGGAATGTTTATTCATAAAAGCTATATTGTATACATTTTATAAGCTATATTTTAATCATATTTCAATGTTTCATATTTTTTATTTCTTAATTATGCGAAGGATAATTACAAAGAAGTTAAAAATGAATCTCACCATCATGTACATCCACAAGACACTAATTAAATTTTTTAAAATATAAGTTAAATAACATAAAGATCAGTAGATGGAAGGGGGGAGCAAGGAGGTGAGGGAAAGGGGAAGTAATGGGGACTGAATTAGAACAAATTATATTCCATGCTTTTATAATTTTGTCAAAATGAAGCCTATTGTCATGTATAAATAAAAGAGCCAATAAAAAAGATTTTCACCATTAAAAAAATTAAGCATAAAAGGGTGCTGTATTTTGTCAAATGCTTTTTCTGCATCTATGGAGATGATCATATGATTCTTTAAGTATATTGATGTGGTGAATTACATTTATTGATTTCCATATGTTGAACCAACCTTGCATCCCTGAGATGAATCCCACTTGATCATGGTGCACAATCTTTTTCATGTGTTTTTGTATTTGATTTTCCAGAATTTTATTGAGAATTTTTGAATCTATGTTCATTAGAGATATTGGTCTGAAGTTTTCTTTCTTTGAAGTGTCTTTGTCTAGTTGTGGGATCAGAGTCATATTGACCTCATAGAATGAGTTTGGAAGTGCTCCCTCTTTTTCCTGAAATAAATTTATCTGAAATAAATTGAAGAGTATTGGTATTAGTTCTTCTTTAAAGGTCTTATAGAACTCAGCTGTGTATCCATCCAGTCCTGGGCTTTTCTTCGTTGGTAATCTTTTGATGGCTTCTTCTATTTGCTTGCTCGATATTGGTCTATTTAAATTGTGTATATCTTCCTGACTCAATCTGGGCAGATCAGATGACTTAAGGAATTTGTCGATGCCTTCACTGTCTTCTGTTTTATTGGAGTGTAAGGTTTCAAAATAATTTTTAATTATCTCCTGTATTTCTGTAGTGTCTGCTATGTTATTGCCTTTTTTGTCACTTATGCTGGTAATTTGAATTCTCTCTCTCCTTCTTTTCATTAGCGTGGCTAAAGATCTGTCAATTTTATTTATTTTTTCAAAGAACCAACTCTTAGTTTTGTCAAATATTTCAATTGTTTCTTTTGTTTTAATTTCATTGATTTCTAGACTAATTTTAGTTATTTCTTGTCTTCTGCTTTTGATGCTGATTTCTTCTTCTTTTTCTAGGGCTTTGAGATGTAGTGTGAGGTCATTTATTTGTTGACTTTTTCTTCTTTTAAGGAATGAACTCCATGCAATGATTTTTCCTCTTAGTACTGTTAGAGATTTCAATATATTTTATCTGTATTCTCATTTACCTCTAAGAATTTTTTAATCTCCTCTTTTATGTCTTCTGTAACCCATTGTTCATTCAGTAGCATAATGTTTAGTCTCCATGTGATGCATAAATTTTAATTTTTTATGTTGTCCTTGATTTCTAATTTCATTCCATTATGGTAAAATACATGGTAGTATCTCTACTTTTTTGTATTTGCTAAGAGTTGCTTTGTGACATAGTATATAGTGTATTTTAGAGAATGATCCATGTACTGCTGAGAAGAAAGTGTATCCCCTTGATGCCGGTTGAAATATTCTATATATATCATTAAGTCTAAGTAATTAATTGTGTTATTGAGCTCTAGAGTTTATTTACTCAAATTTTATTTGATGATCTATCCAGTGGTGAGAGAGGTGTGTTAAAGTCACCCATGATTATTGTGTTGTGGTCAATTTGACTCTTGAATTTGAGAAGAGGTTGTTTGATGAACATAGCTACACCATTGTTTGGGGCATATATATTTATGATTGAAACACTAGAAAAAATAGGTATAGCAGGAACATATTTCAACATCGTAAAGGCTATCTACGCTAAGCCTCAGGCCAACATCATTCTAAATGGAGAAAAATTGAAGGCATTCCCACTAAAATCAGGAATAAGACAGGGATGCCCTCTTTCACCACTTCTATTCAACATAGTTCTTGAAATACTGGCCAGGGCAATTAGACAGATGAAATAAATTAAAGGGCTATGTATAGGAAAAGAAGAACTTAAATTAGCTCAATTTGCTGACAATATGATTTTATACCTAGAAGACCCAAAAAACTTCACAAGGAAACTTCTGGAACTAATAAATGAATTCAGCAAAGTGGCAGGATATAAAATCAACAACCATAAATCAAAGGGATTTCTGTATATCAGTGACAAATCCTCTGAGAAGGAAATGAGGAAAACTACCCCATTCACAATATTCTCCAAAAAAAAAAAAGATACTTTGGAATCAACTTAACAAAAGAGGTGAAAGATCTATACAATGAAAACTACAGAACACTAAAGAGAGAAATCAAAGAAGACCTTAGAAGATGGAAGGATCTACCTTGCTCTTGGATAGGCAGAATTAATATTATCAAAATGACCATTCAACCAAAAGCACTACACAGATTTAATGGAATTGCAATCAAAATCCTGATGGCATTCCTCAAAGAAATAAAAAGCAATCATGAAATTCATCTGGAAAAATAAGAGACCCAGAATAGCTAAAGCAATTCTAAGCAGAAAGAGTGAAGCAGGTGGTATCGCTATACCAGACCTTAAACTATACTACAGAGCAACAGTAACAAAAACAGCATGGTAGTGACACCAAAACAGGCTGGTAGACCAATAGTAAAGAATAGAGGACACAGAAACTAACCCACAAAGTTACAATTATCTTATAATAGACAAAGGTGCCAAAAAATGCACTGGAGAAAAGATAGCATCTTCAACAAATGGTGCTGGGAAAACTGGATCCATATGCAACAAAATGAAATTAAACCCCTATCTCTCATCATGCACAAAACTTAACTCAAAATGGATCAAGAACCTAGAAATTAAACCAGAGACTCTGTGTTTATAGAAGAAAAAGTAGGCCCTAATCTTCATCATGTGGGATTAGGCCCCCACTTCCTTAATAAGACTCCTATAGTGCAAGAATTAAAACTAAGAATCAATAAATGGATGGACTCAAACTAAAACATTTCTTCTCAGTAAAAGAGATAATCTGTGAGGTGAACAGAGAGCTTAAATCCTGGGAGCAAATTTTTACCCCTCACACATCAGATAGAGCACTATTCTCTAGGGTATATAAAGAACTCCAAAAGCTAAACACCAAAAAAGCAAATAATCCAATCAACAAATGGGCTAAGGACCTGAACAGACACTTCTCAGAAGAAAATATACAATCAATTAATAAATATATGAAAAAATGTTCATCATCACTAGCAATCAGAGAAATGCAAATCAAAACCACTTTAAGATATCATCTCACTCCAGTCAGAATGGCAGCTAGTATGAAGGCAAACAACAATAAGTGTTGTAGAGGATGTGGGGAAAAAGCTACACTCATACATTGCTGGTTAGAATGTAAACTGGTGCAGCCAATTTGGAAAGCAGTATGGAGATTACTTGGAAAACTGGGTATGGAACCACCATTTGACCCAGCTATTCCTCTCCTCAGACTATATTCAAAGGATTTAAAAACAGCATACTACAGGGACACAGTCACATCAGTGTTTATAGCAGCAAAATTCACAATAGGTAAATTATGGACCCAACCTAGATGTCCTTCAGTGGATGAATGGATAAAAAAATGTGGCTTATTTACACAATAGAATTTTACTCAGCATTAACAAAGAACAAAACCATGGCATTTGCAGACAAATGGATAGTGTTGGAGAAGATAATGCTAAGTGAAGTCAGCCAATCCCCAAAAAACAAATACCTAATGTTTTCTCTGATATAGGGAGGTTGAGTTATACTGACATAGGGAGAGACAGCATGGAGGAATAGACGAATTCAAGATAGGGAAGAGGGGTGGGAGGGAAAGTCAGGGGGTATAGGGGAGTAACAAGGATGGTGGAATGTAATGATTGTCATTATACAAAGTACATGTATGAAGACTTGAATTGGATGTCAACATACTTTATATGCAAACAGAAATACAAAAAGCATGGTATTTATTAAGATTTGTAATGCAAAAAATAAATAAATAATCTTACCTTAGATTAGTGCCACAGTCTGGCTGGGCACAAATCACGAGCCACTCAAGCAGGAACAAACTTTATTTCTAAACTCCACCAGCACACTCCACACACCTTCCCTGGGAACTCTCCAGAACGCCACCCGAACGGCTCCTCCAGCAACCACCAACTGGAAATCCCTCCTCCGGCACTTCCCCAACCAATGTGAACTCTCCAGGAATCCCCGCGAGAACTCCAAAGTAGCGCAAGAACTCCAAAGTAGCAGGCCGAGGCGGACAGTAAAGGTCTAATATACTATTGAATCAATCCAGCATCATCTTAATGGCTTGCCTCTCAACCAATACTATTGGCAAAATGCCAGGGGCCATTCTGACTCAGCTGTGGCTCTCAGCATCTCCTCCCTTCTGTTTATTTTTTTTTATTTTTTATTTTTTTTATTTTATTTATTTATTTATTTATTTTTTTTTTTTAATTTTTTTTTATTGGTTGTACAAAACATTATAAAGCTCTTGACATATCATATTTCATACATTAGATTCAAGTTGGTTATGAACTCCCAATTTTACCCCAAATACAGATTGCAGAATCACATCAGTTACACATCCACATTTTTACATAATGCCCTATTAGTAACTGTTGTATTCTGCTACCTTTCCTATCCTCTACCATCCCCCCTCCCTCCCCTCCCATCTTCTCTCTCTACCCCATCCATTGTAATTCATATTTCTCCTTGTTTATTTTCCCATTCCCCTCACAACCTCTTATATGTAATTTTGTATA
>NW_026000242.1:30598691-30625827 GCF_001458135.2 Marmota marmota marmota | reverse complement strand
TGGAACCTCTTTCTATAGAACAGCTGGAAAATGTATCATGCAGCCTGGGTATTATTAATAACTGTGCTATTCTATCTTCTGGTGAAATTACTGATATACCCTTGGGAGAACTGGCTATAATTTTTATTTCACCTTCATAATCGGGATCAATTACCCCCGGACTTATCATAAGTCCTTTTAGAGTAGAAGAACTGCTTCCCAATAATAAGCCTACTGTTCCTTGGGGAAGAGGCCCTTTTACCCCTGTGGGAATGATTTGAAATCCCATCTCTGGAGTTAGTACTGCTTTGGCGGAGGTGCAGATGTCCAATCCTGCACTTCCTCTGGTTTGTCTGATGAGAGATCTAATGGACAATATGTCCTGGGCACTACCCTGATAGTGTCGCTGGGTTCCTCCAGTGCCCTGTATATTTTTGGTCGTGGGCTCCAGAGCATTGGGCCCCCCTGTCTGTTTTTTGGCAATGGAGCCCGATGCTTTTCTCCTCGATATCATGGGTAAACACCTGGACCTTGTCCGTTTTTTGATAACGGAGTACCCTCTATGGTGGTTTGAGAACGGCATTCATTAGCCCAATGTCTCCCTCTATGGCATCGTGGCCAAATACCCAGTATTCTACTCCTTTGATACCTAGCTTTGTTAAACCCTCCTCCTATGGAGCAACTCCTTTTAATATGTCCTGTTTGTTCACAATTGTAGCATGTTTTCAGCCTGGCATCTAAAGCCTGTTGTACTGCAGCTGCCAAGACTTGCCCTTGTTCATTAATGTCTCTACATAATTTAATATATGTGTTTAAATCTCCATGTTTCCATGGTCTAATGGCCTCCTTGCACCATCTGTTTGCTTGATCAAAGGCTAGCTGTTTAATTAATGGCATTGCTTGTTCTATGTCCCCAAAAACTCTGGTAGCTGTTTGAATAAGCCTATCTACAAATTTAGCGTAAGGTTCATTAGCTCCTTGTATTATCTTAGATAATTGACTTTGTAAATCTCCATGGAAGACCTTGTAAGTCTTCCATGCCCTAACTGCCTCTGCAGCAATTTGTGAATATATAGCAGGATCATATTCAATTTTTTTGCTGTTGACCCTCATAAGGTCCTTTTCCTAACAACATATCTAGATTTCTTTGAGGGTAACCGGCTGCTGCATTTCGCCTAGCTGTCTCTATGCAGAATTCCTCATTGGCAGCCTTCCATAACAAATATTGCCCTCCATTTAGCACAGCTTTACACATACTAGCCCAGTCTGCTGGCGTCATGTCCAAGTTGGTAATGGATTCGACCATGCTTACAGTGAAGGGTGCTTGGGGACCATAGGTTGTTATAGCCTCCTTTAACTGCTTCACTGTTTTGAAATCTAAAGCATGGTGAATTCGCTATCCTCCTGCCTGCTCAAGTACAGGGCATGCTAATCTTTGAGGTCCTGTCTCAGGATCCCATCTATCAACTACAGGGGTTGGGGGCCCCATAGCATATGTTGTCTCTATAGGTGGAGCTGTTGGTTGGACACTTATGCCCTCTGATGATAGAAAGGTGTTAGTAGCAGCCTCCTGTTGTAACTTTTTCCCTGATAATTCTTCCTCCTTTAAATTTTCTTCCTCTGTCTGACTAGCTGGAGAAACCTTCTCTTTTACTTGATCTAAAATGTCTTTCTCCATGGTCTGAACCTCTAACAATTTACTTAACACTCTTTTGATTTGTTTTTCACTAATTTCTAATCTACTATAAAGATAACGCAACCCAACAAGATAACACAAAACAAAACTGAAATAAAATGAAACAAAAACGGAACATAAAGTCGTTGTATCAATTTTCCCATTTTCTTGAAATGTATTTTCGTGGTCTATCTCTATCTCTTCCTCAGGGCTGAACAACTTCAAACCTTGAGCCAACCATTTTTCCCAGTTTGCCTGAGATAGTTCTAGGGATAGGCAGCTTGAAACAAAAACAAAACAGATCAAAACAAGAACACATTGTTTTTTGAAATGGTCACCCATTCTCTCGCCTTCCCTCAGGGGCGAGCAATTTCACTTACCTCCGAGCTTCAGGCGTTCCCCGTATGGGCCACCAAATGCTGCAATCTGGCTGGGCACAAATCACGAGCCACTCAAGCAGGAACAAACTTTATTTCTGAACTCCACCAGCACACTCCACACACACTCCCCAGGAACTCTCCAGAATGCCACCCATGCAGCTCCTCCAGCAACCACCAACCAGAAATCCCTCCTCCAGCAATTCCCCAACCAATGCAAACTCTCCAGGAATCCCCGTGAGAACTCCAAAGTAGCGAGAACTCTAAAGTAGCAGGCCGAGGCGGACAGTAAATGTCTAATATACTATTGAATCAATCCAGCATCATCTTAATGGCTCGCCTCTCAATCAATACTATTGGCAAAATGCCAGGGGCCATTCTGACTTGGCTGTGGCTCTCAGCAGATTAGGAAGCGAAAGGAGGGGAAGGCAGGGATGTGGGGATAAGAAAAATAGTCGAATGAAACAATTATTACTGTATATATGTATGTGACTGTATGACCAATATGATTCTACAATATGTATATTCAGAAAAATGAGAAATTATATTCCATCTATATATGATATATCAAAGTATATAAGTGCATTCTACTGCCATGTATAACTAATTAAAACAAATAAAAAAGTTTAAAAAATTAAAAAAATTAAAAAAAAATAAAAAATATCCAAGTAGTGGAGTATATAGTCTGCTTAGGCTCTCATAAGAAATTTCATAGTCAGAATGGCTTAAACAGCAGAAACAAATATTCTCACAGCTCTGGAGTCTGAAAGTTAGAGATTAAGGAGCTCGCAGGGCTGGTGTCTGAGAGGATTCTTCCTTTGGGTTGCATATGGCTGCCTTCTCTGTGTGTACACTTGGTCTTTCCTTGGTGCCTCTGTGGGATTGTTTGGGGGTAGGCTACTCTCTGTTGTCTTTTCTTATGCTAATCCTATAAAACCCAAGTCTTACCCTTATGATCTCATTCAACCTCAAGAACTACCTTAGAGGCCCATAAATGTAAATTTATTCCTTTAACATATGAAATTTGGGGGAATATAATCATTCAGTCCATAATATAAGATTTTTGCTTGGTCACCTATATAATCTATTTCCAGATTCATTATGTTTATTTTTTCACATTAAATGTAGTATGGTTTTAAGGAAGACAAATTCTGTAGCCAAGCAACTTTGCACTATCACTAACTAGTTTTCATTTCTTTAGTATCTTATTTCAGCATTTAACTTACTATCTCTTTACTCTAGTTTCCTTATCTGTAAATTGTTGATAGTAACAATACTTACCTCATTGGGTATAGAAGATTAGAAGGACATAAACTGTTTCTACCATGTGAAAAATGGTTAATAAGTGTTACTTTTCCTTCTTCTTCTCCTCTTTCTTCTCTTTCTCCTATTCTTCTTTCTCCTTTTCATCTTCTTTCTCTCTTATTCATTTTATGATTATTAATTTGAAAACTATTATTTCTAGTTTTTTTTTATTATTTCTTGAGCTTTTCTTTACAGTGTAATCTTTGTTTGATAGACTATTCAAGTAAAAGTATATTATTTTACCAGTGATGATTTTAGTACAAATTAGCTCAACCTTATTAATTATATTTTTTCAGGTACACTTTTTTTTACTTACTTTTTTTTTTTTTTGCCTAAACTATCATAGGCCAAGAAAGCTCACTTTCAATCATTTTAGTAAAACAGAGCCATGAATTTCATGAATTTCTGGTAGATTTTGCTTTATATTTTTTGATTCCACATTTGGTGCCTGAAAGAATATGTTAGTTTTGGGGGCAAAGTGTTTAATAACCTACTACCTGTTCTCAGATAGATGCCTAGGGAGAAGGGATAGCCCTGTAAGTTCTCTTGTAAGTTCCTGGTAAGCAGATCTGACACACACAGTGATGTTATTGCTAATGAAGATAACTAAAGGGTCTTCTCTGTGAAATAATTTTAGTGAAATTAATACTTGTTGTGGTTGGCCAAATGGCTCTCCAAGCATGCCCTTGTTTTAATACCTGGAATGTATGTATAGATTAAGCTACAATGACCAAAGGGACTTCGCACGTGAAAATAAAGTTAAAATATGGTGATTATCCTGGACTATCTTCCTGGATCCAATCTATCCACAACAGACCGTAAAAGCAGATAACTTTCCGTAGTTTCAAGTAGAGGACACAGAAAGAGGCAGAAATAATGTAGTGGAAGGGAAGGGGAGGGAGGATGTGGAAAGGGTTAGCCTCAGGGAGAGGCCTTTAAAGAAAACCTTAATTGGAGCCCATTACCTATCCTATCTTATTCAATAATACCTCTTTTTTATCACTAAACAGGGGGCAATATTAATGTAGTATTTATGTAAATTGGCTCTTTTTTAGTACATTAAATGTAAAACAGGTTTTGAATTTACTTTGATGTAAATGAAACGCTTTGGGACTATATTTATGTAGGGCATTGGCTTTTCTGATTCTTGGTTTCTCCAGGATCAGTCTCTTATGTGATAATGCTTATCAGAAAAATGTGAAAAACCTGGGTCAAATTATTATTTCCAAAATCAATGCCAAAATGTTATCATCCCAGAAATAGTTTTTTAAATAGCTTCTGCCTCTTTAGCTTCTGAAAGAAGGTACTATAATTTAATAAAACAGATATTTCAAAAAAGTCTAATCAAATTTCAAAACACAGAAATGCCTAATGTTAGGGAGAACTTGACTTAGGTGACACTAGTTTGAAATATATTCTCTACTTTTGTACAATTGTTGCTTCAAGGTCACTCTGGCCCAGAAAAACCATTAGCCTGACATAAACTCCAGACAATACCATGTAAGGAGAATTGTTACCTAGGACTGAACTCATGAGGAACACCCTGTCCTGTTGGACATGGAACAGGATCGACTATAAAGAATGGTGGTGGGAGTCACAAGAACACTTCTATGATAAACCCCTAGCAAGGGCCAAGCTGCAAAATTCCCTGGCCCCTTTGCTTCTCTATAATGTCCCTAGGCTGTAAGCTGAAGACAGGCTCCAGTCTCACTGGGACCCCCCTCCACAGGTTTATCCCAAATAAAACTGTTACTGTTGAGCAGCCTCTCCTCTTTCTTTGTTTCCTTCATTGGATTCTTTCCTTACACTTAAAAATGCTTCATTGTTTTCTCCTTGCCTACAGGATATATTTTAAACTTTTATATATTTTCCAAAATGCTTTTCAAGATGATTTTTAACCAGTTTCTATCACATCCTCAGTAACTCCTACTTTTGTATTTTAAAATTTCACCACCTGCGACTGCTCACCATTCCTTGTCATGCACTCTATGTCTCCCTGCCTTTATTAACGTTATTTTCTCTGTGTGGAATGCCCTTTTTCTTCTTTTTCTGTGTGGTAAAGTCATTTAGATACTTTTAAAAGCCAATACTATAAAGCCTTAACCAAATTTTTCTCCCCAAATGATTATTTTTTATGCCTTTATCATACCTTTTCTCTTTTATGCACCCTCATTTCTCTTTTATGTACACGTTTGTTCTGTTCTCTTCATTCACTGCAGGATAGGACAAAAGCTATATGTAGTCTATTTTGTTTCTCATCAAAAATAACAAGAGTCTGCACCTGATATATAATTAACAGTTATTCAATTTAAATTGCATGAATTAATATGTTTCTTATGTTAACATTATTTAATTGTTCCCCAGAAAACTAAATTCTTTTGATTGCAGCAACAGTCTCTACTGCTTTTGGTTATCTTCCTTGCTTCTTAACTAATGAATGAATAATGTGGAGGGGGGATTTCATTCCCTATCTCCTCCCTTGCTATGTGACACTGTGGGCTGTGTCCTGATACTGAAGGTCATAACTCAAGTTTTGTTGCTCATTGCTACAGGTACTTTATTTGATCTCTAGTACCTACTCCCTGTACTTGTCCCATCAAGCTTAGTGGTGATAAATCATTCCCTCGTCGCTAGCCCAGGACACTGCACCTTCACTTGCTGCTCACACTTCTAAAATCACTTTATTACATTTCCCTAAATTACCTTAATTTTCTCAACTAACTCACATTTTGCTATATTGCCTTTATATGAATACTTCTTTGGACCCTGACTGAGAACAGTCCCTGGATAGCCATCCTGCTCATGTAAGTTTTAAAGGGATCGTATGAAAGCACTGAGACCCTGAGGTATAGTAAACACATATTTTGTCAGCTACATATGAAATTTATGAATTTTAGGTCATAGAATTCTGTAAAGCTTTCTAGAGGAAGCATCCCTTGTCTCCTCCTACAGTTGGGTGAACCAGCTTCTCCAATTACACAATAGTCATTTGGTGATCCTGTTTGGGAGAGTTACTTCACAATGGCATGCCTACTCTTCAGGACATAGTCCCATCACCCTTCATTGCCACTCCATGCATAATGGTAAGACCAAATATATTTCAGATAGTAGCACATGAGTCCTGATATACAAAGTGGTAATGCTATACACTGAACAGTGTGAAAACCTTACTGACTTACCTCATTAGAAGTCTAGGGAGCCCATATGTGAATGGATTTTAAGAATGTAAGACTGAGGAAATGAAATATAGTTTGATGAGGTTGCATTAATTGATACTGGCACACTCATCCATAAAGAGGGATATAATATGCTGGTTCAAGGACCTTGAGGAGCATTTAGTATTTATTATGTTTACCTTAAAAATTGTAGACACAGCAGGGATTTATTATCAATGATATTGAAATGATGGAAATTTCTTTCATAAGGTAGAGTTTCATATGGTCTTTGATAATTTTTAATGACTCTATCATGGGCAACATGCTTTCTACTCTTTAACCATGTCATCTGACAGATCCCAGAAGGCAATCCCTTCACCAGAGTGTCAGAAAATACATTGAAAAGGGAAAATCACATCTGTGAGTGCTCTTGGAGGCTGTCTTATGTGGTTCAGAGCTGTCGGTGGAGGTCAGTGCAATACAATTACACTTCCTGACTTCAATGGGGATAATAAAATCCCAGGATGGAGAGGCTAGGTGGATCACTTACATCTAAAAGACACACTGGACAGAGTTGCCACAATAATCCCCACTGGGCTGGAGAGATCATGAAAATATCTTACTCAAAGAGACCTCTCATAATTGCTAAATGATCACGTGTGTGTGTGTGTGTGTGTGTGTGTATAATTGAGGTAAGTTAGATTTATATACAGCATAAATCAAAAGTAGTTTCCTGAAAGCCTCTATTCAAAACATTTTCATCAACTTATCAATATATAACCTTATTTTATGTTTCCATTTAAAGGCACTCTATTTAATACATACTGTCACTTCATTAACATTGAAATCATGCCCAATAGCACTATAATTCATGCCCATATAAAGCTTTTCTTACACACTTATTTTCTGCATAAGGCATCATAATCTTCATATAATAATCTTCTTGAACCTAGGAACTGGAGACTACATCATTCCTCAATGCTTTAAGGACATTATAAGCATCAAAATTGCCAAAAAAAGCATAAAATTGTGGAAAACATGACACTAAATATATTGTGAAAAGGAAGCTTATTTATATATGAAAGCTGAAAAAAGAAGGCAAAAATTTACCTTGTTCAAAATAGCTAGGAATTCAGCCTTTGAGTAGCTCAAATTTTTGCTGCCACGAGCACATTGACAAATGACTGCAAAAGCCTTGTAAGTATTGTTTTAGAGGTTAAAAATACATTTTAGTGGGTAGGTAAATTTTCAAATAAAGAATTCATAAAAAATGAGGATCAACTATACACACACACACACACATTATTTGAGGTCTAATGGGAAGTAAACTAATTTATTTTGCCATAGTTGGGATTCATAGCCTTTTTCCTAGTTCGCAGAACTAAGGCAGTTCATATACCAGGTGTCCATTTGTTAAGGTAGAAGATAAACATATTTGAAGAAAATCACTGTAAGCTATAACTCTTTAACTTTTCCCTGGAAGAGTCTGTACCCATTTCATAGTGTGGCTATGCACTCATGAAAATGAAACGTCTAGAATTTTTAGGGCTCAATAGATATTCATTTTGAATGTATGCTAATCCCCAATGGCACTGTGATCAATCAGTCAAGCAAATGCTTATTAAGGTCAAGAGATGAATCCTAGACCAACTCTGTCTAACAGTTGGTCCAAAGGGATTGTGAATGCATCCTGTGATTATTTTCATTTCCAGAATTTATAGAAGAAATAGACATAAAGGAAAACTCACAGAACCCTTACATGGGTTTCTTGGCCCACATAGTGAAGGCAGTAATGATAGGAAAGGCCCAGAGGAAATACCTGGGCTTGTTTCTGCCTTAGCCAGGCCGTAAAGAAATAGCCCGATCCTGTGAGGTGAATGTATTATTTTTTGCCATTTTACAAGGTTTAAAAGATTCAGGGCTGAATAATCTTTCAAAATTCACATTCAACTCATCTAAAGATTAAGTAGATTCTCACGTGTTAATCAGGGTTAATGCCAATCACTGCTGAGTCTTAGCTGTGTTTTTATTATTAAATTATACCACAAAGCAAACAAACAATAAGTATTGAAACCTGGGATACAGCAAATGGCCTATAAAATGCTTCCTCAGATCTATGAAAAATGATAATCATAATCAGGTTCATTCTACACATAAAACAAAATTACTTCACAATATCTCTACTATGTTAATTCTCATTTTTTTGTCATAGCAAATTCCAGTAGTATTTGCTCACCTTCATGTTTCAGAGAACATTGCTGGTACTAAAGATGGTGAGCAGAAGTGGTAACTACCTAGTTGCATTAGTAAGACAAAGGTATACCTGAGTACAGATGAAACTTGCAAGAATTTACAGCACTGCCACGATGATACAGCATTAGAGGTCTGGCAGCATGGTGCACTTTTGTACATCATGAGTCACATTAATGAATGCACAACCTCAAAACCTGACAAGTGAGGGATACTTTTTGGTTGTGTTTTTGGGTTTTGAAAGCAACATGCATCATTTTGTTTTATTTTGATTTTGTTTTTTGCTATGCCCTATTGGTAGCAAGTAAGATTGACAATTCTACTGTGGGTAGAGAGGAAGCAAAAAGTTTGAATCATATCAAGCTGTGATGCAAACTGCATATAACTTGGGTCTTGGAGCTTAGCTTACCTAATAAAACTGAAAGTGCCTATGGCAGAGAGAAATGCTATATAGAATGTTTAGTAAACCAGAACAGGAAAATCAGGGTGCTGATTCTGAGGATTTTCATTAAACCCAGGCCTTTTTTCACCAGTAACTATTTCATTTGAAAATCAGGTGGATATTCAGTATCTCATGGATACTAAATACCTAATCAAAACACAAAAGGCACCATGTGAGCTAAGGCATCACTAGACATTATATGACATACTGCATTATATGTAAGTTAAAAAAATGTTTGTGTCTTAGCAAGTGCAGAAAGTACAAACAACCGCTTGAGCAGTGGCTTAGATTCTTGTGCTGCAGTGTACAGCTTTTATCTCAACCCATATCTATTGCCACATGGGTATTTCCCTGCAATTTCTGATATGCCAGCTCCAATTAGATGTAGATAGGCACTGTACCTATTTAAGGGTGGCCCAGAAAGCGGGTGGTGAAGGGCAGTCCTTTTTGTTTTATGTCTCTGTCTACTCTGTGTGAAGGAGGGAAGACCCAAGGTACTAATCTATATAAATTCAATAAAAAGTTAAGATAGGTTGATTAGGGACAGTAAAAACAGGATTAGAAAATTGATAACAATTTAATGAGCAATGTTTTGATGGCCATTTTGAAATAGGCAGAGAACGTCAAGATATTCATGTCTAATGTAAATGTCCATTTACTGTACATGTGTTCTGTGTATGTCAGAAAGCCTCTTTCTCTAACCACTCCACTTCCTAATAAGTCTGTGTACAGAATACCATTATAACAGGGATAGAGGCTATGCATCTGTTTAAAAACATACATTTACTCTTATTAAGACTAATCTGACTTTGAAAATCGCTAAATCCCCAATCTGCCAAAGGCAGATGCTTGTACTGAAGCTTTTATATATGGAGAAACCACTGACCAATAAGGCAGATTGTTTTGTTTGACCTTAACCTTCACAGGTGGAGAATAGCAGGAGTATCAGAAATCAATATTGAGCCAGGCACAGTAACACATGCCTGTAACCTCAGCAACTCGGGAGGCTAAGGCAGGAGGACTGCAAGTTTAAAGCAAGCCTCAGCAACTTAGTGAGGTCCTAAGTAACTTAGCATGACCCTGTCTCAAAAATTTAAAAAGTTTAAAAAGATTTTGGTATGTGGCTTGATGGTTAAGCACCCTGGGTTCAATCCCTGCTTAAAAAAAAAAAAAGAAGAGAAAGAAATTACTGTTGATAGAAATATGCATATATTCTATATTCACAATTTTTATCTTCTGTGGTTATGTCAGCAACACCATTTGTAGACCTACAAATTTTTTATCCATTGTCATTGCATTCCATACAACATCTCTTTGACCAAGGAACTTGTATTCTGAATAGCAAGGCAAAGACATCATAGCTACACAATTCACTATTTTACAATTGAACCAGAAACAGTTGGATCAAATAGACCATTTTAATGATCTCCTAGTATTCAGTTATAGTGTCAGCTTGTTAACCATTTCACTAAGTTTGTGATGCTGTCTCATAAGATTTAATACCTTTAACCAGTATTCAATATTTTTACATGTTGTAAATTCTGCCCTTAATTATATTATATAAGTCTGGGGATTGAGGTGACACCAGAAATGACACAAATTTTGGATTATGTAGTACAAGGAAGTTTGATTATCAAATTAGAATTTATAAGAAGCTGCAGATGAAAGGATTGTGGAGGCTCTGTTTTGTTGCTTAGTATTCTCAATTTCCCATTTCCTCCTGTGGTCACTGGCTCACATTTTCAGTGAGGAGTGTGTGCAGATTGCCATTCTGGACATCATTTGTGCACATGCAGATCCTTTTTTCACTCTTCACTCTGCTTTCTGCTTCAGGATGTGGCCTATATGGATCATATGAACTAGGAAGCTATTCTTCTCTCTTCCAATTGGGCTTGATAAATGAGTTACCAGCTGAGAGATTATAGGGTTAATATCCTCTAATATACTCTAAAGTAAATACACTCTATTGAAGTTAGAGTGCCAATACCCTGGGCTCTCTCTACAGAATCATCAGAAATTGACTGATTTCCCTTTCAGAATGTCACAGTTCTTCTCTGGTGGTCCTTGTTTGCAGCTGCTGCCACTTTTCACATAACCATCTCTCTGGTCTATTGAGGCCTATAGGGGTAATACGTCTGTGGTTGCTCTGTTTGGGGTACTTTGTCCTACCGTGTTGAGTTTTATAACCCTACCTACATCTGTATCAATAGTTTCTGTATTATATGCTTAAATTGTTCTCTTTGAGCATGCCAATTCATTTCTGAAGGGTCCCAAACTTGTTCACTTATCAATATCTATAAAATAAAATCAGCATACAATAAAGAAAGATTGGAGATCCTTTATAGTGATTTTGTTTATACAAATAAATACTTTTTCAAACATTTTAGTGCAAATTAAAATTTGACAGTAAAATAGTAAGAAATTAAGTTTCAAATAATAAAACCTTTTTGATGGTGCTATTTTTCATATAGAGGCTTTTATCCTTATTTGTTTCTTAATGAACTTGGAAGAAGAAATGATATAAATAATAAAATCCAAGGAGAAGCGAACTTTGGGGAATTATTGAGTCTGTCACTCAATGTATTTTGTTATCCATTTATCCTCATCTCTTGTTTTTTTATATTCTAATTCTTGTGATTCTCATTGCTTCTAATCTTTTTATTCCTTTTTTCCATTTTGTTGACTTTGCCTAAAGTTATGATTACATTGAGTTGAATTAAGTTCTTCCAATTAGTGCAATTATTTCAATTAGTATTTTGATCTTTTATGTATCTGATCACTGGTCCAGAAAATAGATATCTTTTATCTGATCAAAAAGAAGATGTAGGGCTGTGGATGCAGTTCAGTGGTAGAATGCTTGCTTAGTGTTCATAGGCCCTGGATTCAATCCCCAAGACTGCAAAAGAAAAAAGATGGTGAGGAGGATGCAGAAGGCGATTTATATTTCACCTAAATCATTTTCTTCTTTAATATTAGGGGTACTAAGATATAATTTCATAAATTTTATACTTTTCAAATGATAGAAAGAAAAACATTATACTGAAATATGAGATACAGGAAAACCAAATGGAATGATTATTTTCAACTATACTTATTTTTCATAGAGTTTTCAGAGTTTTAATCCATTATTATGGCACAATGAATTTGATTTTATGTTTTCCTTTTCTTCTTCCTCCCTGAAAAATATTATTTACTACATAAGTAAAATAAATCAATAGCAAAAAAAGATCCATTTTTAAGGGACTGTAATCTTAGTATGTCAAATTTATCATGTTATGAAAAATTTATATTCATTCTTCTTTCCATATTTTTGTTAAAAATATTATAGTTGTACATGATAGTGAAATTTGTTGCTATATATATTCATACATGCACACAATATAACAATATGATTTGGCCAATATCATTCCCCAGTATTTCCTCTTTCCTTCCCCTCCTCCCTCTCCCTGGTCCATTTCTTCTACTCTACTGATCTCCCTTTGATTTTCATGACTCTCATGCATATTTATTCTTTATTAGAGCTTTTAGAGACAATAAATTTCTGATAAATGCACAGATTACATTCACTTAATCAATTAACCACAAATATTTTGAAGATAGATTGCAGCTTAGTTCAGATAATGGTGTTGTCTTTCTGCTACTATTTCCTGGTAGAGGCTGGGAAACAATGATGACATTTATTTGGGACAAGTGAATAACAACACTAGCAAGAGCAGTCTTCTTGTGCTTATGACATCAGCTCACTTTATCTATTTAAATAAGACTTCAAGTTGTTTTATTCCTATTTTGAAAATTTAGAAAATGGGAACACAGGGAAAGTAAGAGGCCAGATTGAAAGTATGGAATCATATTATGTAGGTCAGTAATGAAAATTGTGCTTAAAACTTAATGTCTGAAAGATACACTCTACTCAAATGCGATAAGAATTATTTAATTGGGAGACTTGGAGGTGTCATTTCAGCCTTAACTTTCTCGTATTCTAATCACCACACTTATACTAAGATATTTCCTTTTGCTGTGGTTGCACTTAAAGTGAGGGGCATATTTATCATATGTACACTATCATTAAGTATGCCACTAATCTTCAGTACCTATTATACTAAACTTACTGGTAACAATAAAATTTAAATTGTATACTATTCTTCTCAACTAAAGTAACAGTTAAATATTGGTTTTATGCCATGACTACTTTTTATATAGGGGAACCAAACAAGAAAATAAACAACATTAAATGGCTTAACAAATTGAAATTCCTAAAGAAAGTCACCAAAGCAATTAAGATATGTATTTAAGTCAATGAAGACAATCATTTTATTGTATACCAGAATGAACAAGTGATTCAGCTAACTCATAGAAGAATAGATGTCAATTCTTCTAACCAAATAATTATGGTGCTGGCTCTCCAGAATTGGTAGTTTTAAACTGAAACTGCAAAACAAACAAACAACAATAACAAAAATAACCAACATTGCAACAGTATGATTTTAACAATATACTTAGATTTTTAAATTAAGTATATTACCTCAGAGGTAATTTAATTCTTTATACTATATGTAAAAATATAGGCAATAGATATGTATGTAATTAAGCTTAGAAACTTCAAACTTCAACCTTAAAATTTATCTACAAACAAGATCTTTTATATGGTTGATATTGTTAAAATATGCTGATTATTGCCTTAGGTGCTTTTATTAGGGGAAAAAAGATGTAAGAGGCAAGGAAAATGAGATCTAAGATAAATAAAGATATCAATATCCATCCATTCAGTTAAGTTGGATTTGAAATTTTCAGATTTGAAAATTCCTCTAACTTATCTTTCACATATAATGTATTATGAGATAACTTTGCTCTCTTTCAGTATATTTTTTATCTGATTTTTGATCTTTCCACAACATTGTTCCAAACATATCTTTCTAAATTATTTGATTTTTTCTTTTAGCTTAACATATTTGGTGTTTCTATACTGCCTAATGATAGAAGGAACTCTTAGTATGTTGTTTGATGATTTCTGGTTTTACATCTGCCAGTAAAAATTGCACTAGATAAACTTAATTAGGCAAGAAACTTTATTCAAGACTTGCAAGAGAGAAAAAGCTCAGGACTTCAGTCAACTCCACTGATACAAAGGGCTGGAACATTTTTAAAAGCTTGCTTGCTTTGGCTTGAGGAGTCATAGAGCATTTGTGTTTGCTAATTGGACTTACCCAGAGGAAAAGTACTTTCTCCTATCTTAATGAAGGGATCTACTTTTACAGCTCAGAAAGAAGCTGTTAAAGTTATACTCCTGCCATCCCACAGAAACTAGAGCTAAGAATGCTATTCTCCTTAAGGAGGATTACCTACAGAGGGATGGCTCCTGGGTCATTGACACAAACATTGCTGAATTTAAAAGTGGCTAGAAGATTTTAAAAAATTTACATCTCAAAGGATCAGAGAAAGAATTTACAACTACAGATTTAAATAAATGCGTTGAGAGAAGTTTGTCAAGCTCCCAGGTCAGGAAGCACTTCTGAAACTTCTTCAAGTTGATAGGAATGTGAAGGTTTTCTTGTCACCTCCAATCCCTATCTTTCTCTAATTATACTCAACTAGTTATGATTCTCTGAATGTGACACATACTGTCTTATTTGAATATCAAGATTTTTCAAAATCCTTTTCTTATGTAGAATCTATTCAAAAGCTCTCAACAGTTTTCTTTGCTTGTATGATATGGGTACAGTATTCAGCAAAGTCTATGAGCCTTTCCCACCGGCCCATAACTAGAGGTTTGGGTTGTCTCATAACGCTTTCCTGCAATGCTCTGCTCCACTACAGTGATATTGTTGGGGTTTGGGTGGTTTTTAAAATTATCTTTGGAGTGCATTATATTTCCTTGTATCTGCCTTTGTACCTACAATGCTCTTTATTGATTTTAAAATTTGCCTGATTAACTCCACCAATTTTAAGCACGATTTCCTTAGGTTACATTTGGATACTAACTTATATGTTTTTATAAACTATCTTTTAAAATATACTACAGTTTGTAACTACATTTTAATTAAAGAGATAACATAAATCATTTGTCTCCTATATTAGATTGTGTAGTCAGGTCATTGTTGTGATCAAAATATATGACAAGTACAACTTCAAGGAGGAAAAGTTTATTTTGGGCACACAGTTTCAGAGTCCAGTCATGGTTGGCTAACTCCATTATTCTGTGCCTAGGGTGAGGCAAAATATCATGGCAGAAGAATCTAGCAGACAGAATCTGTTCAACTCATGCAACTAGGAGGGAGAGAGTTGGGAAGAAAGAGTATGTGCACCAGAAGCTAGGGGCAAGAGATAATACCAAAGGGCACGCTCCCAGTGACCTACTTCCTCTAGCCATGCCTTACCTCCTTACAGTTATCACCCAGTAGTCCATTTGGATTATTAATGATGAAGTAATATCTTTTATCTTTGCCTAAAACCCCAACTCTGAACCTTGCTGTATTTGGAACTATGCTTCAGGAGACATTTCTGAATCCAAATCATAACAGAGTCTAATAGATCATCGGTTAAATATTCGCTAAAAATTTAACCTCCATTATATATTCCAGTTCTTAAAACAGTTTCCATATCACAAAACAAAACACAAAATGAATAAACAAATAAGAGTATGAATCCTTCCAAGATCAATTTGAATTCAATTTTCTTAGTTAAATCTTTCCTCCCTGTTCAATGGCAGAGTAAAGCATTACTCCATCGAAGTTCCTACTTATCACTGTAATAAATTCAAACAATATCATTACATATTATGATTATTTAGAATCCAACCACTTTTTAAAAAAAAAAATATATATATTTAATTAATTTGTTCTAATCAGTTATACATGACAGCAGAATGCTCTTCAATTCATTGTACACAAATGAAACACAATTTTTAAATTCTCTGTACACAAAGTAGGGTCTCACCATTTGTGCAGTTATACATGTACCTAAGGTAATTATGTCCATCTTATTCCACCATCTTGCCTATGCCCATGTTCCCTCCCTATTTTCCCCTCCCCTTTACCCAATCCAAAGTTGTTCCTTCACTCATCCCATGCCCCTCCCCATTAAGGTTTAGCATTCACTTATCAGAGAGAACATTCGGCCTTTGTTTTTTACTATTGGCTTACTTTGCATAGCATGATATTCTCTAACTCCATCCATTTACCTGCAAATGCCATAATTTCATTTTTCTTTAAGGCTGACTAATATTACATGGTGTATATATACCACAGTTTCTTTATCCATCTATTGAAGGACCTCTAGGATGATTCCACAGTTTGGCTATTGTGAATTGTGCAGCTATAAACATTGATGTGGCTGCGTCACTGTAGTATGCTGTTTTTAAGTCCTTTGGGTATAGACCGAGGAGTGGGATATTTCTGTCAAATGGTGGTTCCATTCCAAGTTTTTTTTTAAGGAATATCTATACTGCTTTCCAGATTAATTGCAATAATGAGTGTGCCTTTCCCCCCACATCCTTGCCAACATTTATTGTTGTTTGTATTCTTGATAACTGCCATTCTGACTGGAGAGAGATAAAATCTTATAGTAGTTTGATTTGCATTTTTCTAATTACTAGAGATGTTGAACATTTTTTCATATATTTGTTGATAAATTGTATATTTTTTCTGAGAAGTGTCTGTTCAGTTCCTTAGCTCATTCATTATTATTTTTTTAGAGTTAAGTTTTTTGAGTTTTTATATGTCCTGGAGATTAGTGCTCTATCTGATGTGCGTGTGGTAAAAATTCACTCCCATACTGTAGTCTCTTCCTTTACCTCATTGATTGTTTCTTTTGCTGAGAAGTTTTTAGTTTTAATCCATGCCATTTATGGATTCTTAACTTAATTTTTGCACTTTAGGATTCTTAAGGAAGTCAGAACCTAATCTGACATGATGATTTGGGCCTAATTTATCTTCTATTAGGTGCAGGTCTCTGGTCTAATTCCTTGGTACTTGATCCACTTTGAGTTGAGTTTTGTGCATGAAGAGAGATAAGGGTTTAACTTCATTTTGCTAGGTATGGATTTCCAGTTTTCTAAGCACCATTTGTTAAAGAAGCTATCTTTTCTCCAATGTATGTTTTGGTCGCCTTTTTCTAGTATGAGACAACTGTATTTATAAGGGTTTGTCTCTGTGTCTTCTATTCTGTACCTTTGGTCTACATGTCTGGTTTGGTGCCAAACCAGCCAATTTTGTTACTAGGCTCTGTATTATAGTTTAAGGTCTGGTATTGTTATGCCTCCTGCTTCACTCTTCTTGCTAAGGATTGCTTTGGCTATTCTGGGTCTCTTATTTTTCCAAATGAATTTCATGATTGCTTTTTCTATTTCTATGAGGAATGACATTGGGAATTGGTATCAAATTGAATCTGTATAGCACTTTTGGTAGTATGGCCAATTTGACAACATTAAATCTGACTATCCAAGAGCATGGAAGGTCTTTCCATCTTCAAAGGTCTTCTTCAATTTCTTTCTTTAGTGTTCTGCAGTTTTCCTTGTTCTATCATTCCCAATTGATTTACTTTTGTTTTTGAGGCAATAGTGAATGGAGTGGTTTTCTTAAATTTCTCTTTTTAAGGATTCATCAGTAATGTATAGAAATACATTTGATTTATGGGTATTGATTTTATATCCTGTTAACTTTGCTAAATTCATTTATTAAATCTAAAGTTTTTCTGGTGGAATTTTTTTGGACCCTCTAAGTATAGAATCATGTCATCAGCAAATGGTAATAGTTTCAGTTCTTCTTTTGCTGTTCAAATCCCATTTAATTTGTTTTGTCTGTCTAATTGCTTGGCGAATGTTTCAAGGACTGTTAAAATAGAAGTCGCTTGAAAGAGGGCACCCTGTTTTGTTCTAATTTTTAGAGATAATGTTTCCAATTTTTCTCCATTTAGAATAATAGGCTTTTGGTTTAGCATAGATAGCTTTTAAATTGTTGAGGTATATTCATACAATCCCTAATTTTTCTAGTGTTTTGAACACAAAAGTGTGCTGTATTTAACAAATGTTTTCTCTGCATCTATTGATATAATCATATGATTCCTATTTTTGAGTCATTAATGTGAATCATTTTTATTGATTTCTGTATGTTGAACCAACCTTGCATCCCTGGGATGAACCCCACTTGATCAAGTTGCACTATCTTTTTAATATTTTTATACAATTTGCCAGAATTTTATTGATAATTTTTGTGTCTATGTTCATCAGGGATATTGGTCTGAAGTTTTCTTTCTTTGAAGAGTCTTTGTCTGGCTGTGGTATTAGGATGATAGTAGCTTTGTAGAATGAATTTGGAAGGATTCCCTCCAGAATCCAACCTCATATACTAGATTATGAGTTGCTTGAAAATAAGAAAATAAGAACTTTTGACTTATTTGTGTTATTTATATTAGTTCACCTGTTAGAGAAATCTCTAAAAAGCAGTTCAAGTAGAAGAAAAATGATCAAAGATTTAATAAACATTTATTAAGCACATTGTCTAATGTTAGTGTAACATCATATCTGTTGAGACTTATAAGCATTTCAAGAATTTTAAATAATTTTGTGTATGTTAGTTTTTATAATATGTTTCAACAGTATATTCTGAAAATAATTGAAATTATAATACTTGTATTAAAATGAAGACTCAAGTACTGGTTAATATTTTCTCAGTGATACAAAGGAGAGAAATTTAGTTAATATTTTCTCAGTGATACAAAGGAGAGAAATTTAGACTATATTTACAACTTGGTAACAAAATATCTGGGCAAAATTTCAAAGACGATATTATATGCAGATTTAGATAATTTTTATTTCTTGTCATGATAATACATTAGGGTTTGCTGTTGGTGGTTTAGTTATCAAAAAAAAAAAAACAGGTAACAGAAAAAGTGAAATTGTTCATTTGTTTGCTTAATTTTTCAAGAATATAAATTTTATTTCAATATTAATGATGACCTCAAATCTCCTAAAATGTATGTTTTCTGAGACCATAAAATACTTTGCGATGGAAAATTTAATTTTGTCACTTATATATGTTATAAATGGATTGGTTTAAAAATAATTATCTAGAATATGAACTCTTTTTTATTTCCAACATGAATTTATTTATCTATCTATCTACCTACCTATCCATTATCTATCTATCTACTATTTATATGCCTAATATGATTTTATTTGTGAGAGATAACACTTTTCTTCTCTATGAAAGAAAAGTAACACAAGACAACCATTCTAGATACGTATGAAAATAATGAGAAATTTGATGTATATCACACCATGTTGACAATATACAATTTAATACAAAATAATAATGAATTAAAATTTTATTTTAAAACTGGACAAAGTTTAATAGTAATTAAGAAATGAGGTATCATCAGACAGGATTAATTTTAGGAAGGTTTCTTAAAATAGTTGAGCTAGATCCTGAAGCATTGGAGAAACATCTATATTTTAAATAAGTACTCATAATTAGTCTACTAGAAAAAACTCAACAAAAACTTCAAGTGTACTATGATTCTGGAACACTGCCCCAGTGCAGCTGGAAGTATCCAGTGACTAATGTTTTGTGAGCAAAACATTAGAGAATTAACACATAAACAGAAGCACAGCCTTAAATTAATGTCATTTTAAGATACAAATTCAAGAGTTATATTATGTGAGATATGGATATTTCTGTATTGACTGGTCTTTTCCATCATTGCTACAAAAACTGATAATAATATCATGTAGATGTGACTTTTAATTTGTCTCCTTTTCTTACTTTTTGCTTTGCTATCAGCTTTCTCTTTCTTTTTGTAAAAATTTCTGTTATTTTTTTAAATGTGATTTTTTCATTTTAATTACAAATGTTATATAAAATTGTGTAGAAAACACAAAGATCAAAATAGCTGTAGAATAAAAATTAGGAATGATCTATAATTATGCATTCCAGTGAACTTTGTAGTTTAGTGCATTTCCATATAATTTTTTTATGTGTTGATTAAAGATATTTGCATATTTTCTGGCAATGAGGAAGATTGTTTATCTTATGATGATATAGCTTTTTTGATCATTGGCAGAGCATGAAAAAGTTATATATATATATATATATATATATATATATATATATATATATTCACACAGAGACACACAGGTGTGTACATGCTTGCGTGCGCGTGCGCGCGCATACACACACACACACACACACACACTGAATGAATTTTCTTTCTGTTTTCCTAGCTGCAGTGCTTTGCTTAGATGAGAGAATTCTCCATGATTATGGCAAGTCAATATCTGTCTTCTTTTGTCTCCAGTTCTGGGATATGTGATGTCTAATTTTATATAGGAAGAAGGAGAAAGCTATGGCACAGTGGCTGCTAAAGAATGTTGTGCTCTTCCATTGGATTTCGAACTGAGAGCTGTATCTTTTAGTTAAGGTAAGAAGATTGGAATGAGCAAAGCCAAAGTCTATTTCTTTTCCTAGTTGGTGTTCTAGTCCTGGGGCTGAAGGATTCAAAAAGAAGCCAAAGTTTTCCCCCTAGAGGATATTCTCAATTGATACTGATGAATTGCTAACTGACTGTTTTTAAGTGTTAATGTTAAGTACTTCATTTAAGAATATGCCTAACAATATTGCCACTTGCCCAAAAGAAATGGTACATTAGGATTGTTCTATTGGCATTATCTTAATGTAGATATGCTGTAGTTTTCCCTTTAATTAAGAATTAATTTCATAACTTTTTTTAAAAAATTAACTCGCATCTATTTTGGATATTAGAAGTTTTTTTGTTGTTCAAGCCACATCAGTCATAATTTTAGAAAAAAAGAACTGTTCAAAATAAAGTTATATTGGTCTGAAAGGTTAGAATTTACGATGTTGTCTTAATCAGTTTCTGAGTATCTGGTATCTGTAATTTCTTAAGAGAGAAAATAATCTCTGTAGGCAGGTGAGATACAATTGGAGAAAGTAGGTCACTGGTAGCATGCCCTTGAAATGATATTTTGTCCCTGGTGTCTGTCTGTGTCCGTGTCTGTCTTTGTGTGTGTGTGTGTGTGTGTGTGTGTGAGAGAGAGAGAGAGAGAGAGAGAGAGAGAGAGAGAGAGAGAGAATGTGTGTGTGTGTCTCCTTCCTGGCTTCAATTAGTTGAGTAACTTTTCTCTGCCAGGCCTTCCTTCTGCTATGATGTTTTGATTTACCTCAGGCATAAAGCAATGGAGTTGGCTGACGATGTTCTGAACCTATGAAACTGTGAGCCCAAAATAAAATTTTCTTCCTCTAAGTGCATGTCAAGTATTTTGGTAATAGTAATGAATAGCTAACTATCATACTATGTTTCTCGATCTGGCTTTCTGCCAAAGAGGTTGACCGATATGGATTCCATGACTTCAGATTTCAGTTAACATTGACCAATGGGAGCATGGAAAGAGATCTACATAAAGGAAAAAAGAATAGAATGGGCATATTTATTTCCCTAGTTATAAAAACTCTAGATAAACTCATATAATTTATTAATGTATGAAGGATAAATCTTCTCTCAAGTGTATATAAAATTATATATCACAGAATTCCAGATGTGATAAAGTTTGAAACTAGAGTCCTTATAGTTGTAGTTCATTAAGATGAGCTCATACTGAAGTAGGGTGAGCATTAAATCCAATGTGATTATTGTCTTTGTAAGAAGAAATTATACAGAGACAGAAAGAAAAGAAATTCAGAAAATATGACTATAAGAAGATGGAGGTAGACATCATATTGATGTGCATACACACCAAGGAAAACCAAGAATTTCCCATAATCCCCAGAAGCTAGGAAGATGTAATGATGCATTCTCCCATAAAACTGCAGACAGAGCACACTTGTAGACACTTTAACTTCAGACTTCTCTCCTCTAGAACTGCAAAATAATGTTTCTGTTTTTTTTAAGCCCTACTGTTCATGGCACATTTTTATGACAGCTCTAGAAAACACAAGGGCTATTTCCATCAGAATTCAGGTGACTTCTTCTTTCCCTTGGGATGTTGGGTCTAAGAATGATTACAGATATATATCTGATTTATATATTATCCCTTGTATTTTCCTTTGATTTCTATGATTATAGATTAGTCATTTATAAGAAAATCCTCCTCAAATTATCTTCTTTCAAATATTCTGCCTATTTCATAATGGAACCCTAATTATTAAGTAATATGTCTTGCATATGATGAGAAAAGTAGTAATTGAACACATTTATAAGATTAGGTTGGTCCATAGTTGGAAGAAACAGAAGAATAATTACTTTGCCTAGAAAATGAGACATGTTGAATCTTTATCTCTGGTGGCAGCATGGTGTGAGGGAAGGTGGAAGATCAGGCTTTGAAAAATTACATGGCTGTGACAATAAAATATCATGGCAGTGATAATGATAATCAAAACTGGGGAATCACATTGCTTTTTGGGTTAGTCCTAGAAATTATACCAGGTTAAAAAAAAAGACTGCAGTTAAACATTATTACCATGTAATTAAGAATATCTGCTCAAAACTTAGATGACCTACATGGCAGGTTTAAAGGAATTTCTCTCCTATGAGGACCAACTCTAGGAATTGCAGGCATTATAGACTTTAAAGTGCTATATTTATGATAAGTTCTATCAGTTACCTTGCTCTGATGTATGAGTACTGTTGAAGAAGCAGGAGGAACTGGATAAAGAGTCGTTACAATGTCCTCTCATGAAGGAGGCTGAGAAATTTGAACTTCATTTCCCTGAATGCCTTTGCTCCTGCAGGGAGTATCTCCCCTCTTTGAAGGAAGGGTATTAGGTAGTTAGGAGCACTTTGATGGTTGTTCTATGGTAGAAGAAACATTTCGTCTCAGGATCCATGCCAAGATCTCACATTATTTCTAGTCCCATCCTTATCACAGTTGTACGTATGTAATATTTTGTATTTATTAGTGGCTTCAGCCCTTGGAACTGACATTAATAGTTAATGTAGTTGGATAACTGAAGCCTGGATGCAAGAGCGACTTTTACTTAATAGGAGTTAATGCCAGACATTCCTTCTTATGCTACAGAGAAAGGATCTGAAAGGTCTCAGATATGAGAGATCTCTGGTGATTTTCCTCTATTAATTAAACATAAAGGGAAAAATAAGGGCTAGGTCTGTGGCTCCATGGTAGCACACTTGCCTGGTATGAGTGAGGTACTGGGTTCGATTCTCAGCACCACATGTAAATAAATAAAAATAAATGTCTATCAACAACTAACAAATATATTTTAAAAAAGAAAAAGAAGGTGAAAATAGGTGCTACAATGAATCTTAATGCCACCATTTCAATAGGAAAAACAGAATCACAGAATGATTGAGCTTGGTGATATTGCTGAAATTTCATCAGATGTAGACGCAATTAATAAAATAAACTATAAGAATTACAAGGAAATAGGAGTGTTTTGGCACAAAGAAGAGCTAAAAAGAAGTGGGGAAAGCCAGGGAATATTATTCCTAGGCCTTAAAACCTAAAACAAGGAACTGTGCTGGAGTTTGTTGGTCAGGATATTGGAACTGCCATGGAGCAGTAACTTATTTTTATCTTCCCTTCTCTCAATAATTGAGCCTGAATGATTATAGCTACTATTCCATTCATGTTCTTACTGTTGTATCTTGGAAAGGTGATTTTTTTTTTGTCATTAATTTCACTGGTCCACAAATGGAGAGGAACTCTACCCAAAGAACTGTAGTTAATGGGTTATACTCAGAGACTTCGTGCATGGGCTGACCTCGTGCATGGGCTTCGAAAAAAATGCTATAAGGGAATGTGACTGTGACAGCTAGGAACCTTGGTAGGCAGTAAATTTATTTTGCCTCTGAGAAGGTTGGGAATCACTGTGGGCTGGATGGAAGACTATGGCAGATAGTCAGTATGATAAATCACAGTGGCTTCTACTTCTTGGTGGTCATACCTTTGTGGTTTTGATTTTGAGAAACAGGTAGCCATGAACAAGGTAGAGGACGTGTATAAGAGTGAAAAGCAGTTGCCAGTTGACATCTAGCAAGGAGATGAGGATCTCAGATTACAGCACCTGGAACTGAATTTTATAGACCACTTGAAATAACCTGGAATCAGATTCTCAGCAACAGCCTCCAGAGAAGAGCTCAGGCTGCCAGGATCTTTATTTCGAACTGTGGGACTTGATGCTGAAACTAGCTGATCTACAATACTTTTAACTTACAGGACCATGACATGACAATTTGTATTTATTATCACTCTAAATTTGTGAGATTTTGTTACATGAGCAGTAGAAAACCACAACAATAATCTATAGAGAAGAAGGAGATAATAGGTATAATAAGACTGAAATTCTGTTTCAAGATAAAATCAAAATTTATTATATTGATAGATCAGTAAATACCACAAATTATCTAGATACATGGCAATAAATGGCAGAAAAAGATTAAGAAGTATATTAAAAGTAGGTGTTTCCAGAGATTAGAACTCAGGTGGGTTAGGAAGGTCTGGGGCTGAGGATTGCTTTTAGTATTATTTCATTTTAAATGTATGTTTATGTGTCACATCACTCACTTTTTGGAATGTTAATAGAGACATCTCTAAATATATTTAATGATTTTTATTTTTAGAACCTTTTTTCACTATTTTTAGTTTTAAAAACTCAATGATTTTTATTTTTATGACAAGAAAATAGTTTTAATGTTTACAATAACCAGACTGGAAAAAGTTACCTTCAAAACAATATATCAGTGCTTATTTTTGTATAAATATGCTAGAAATGGAGTATACATCCTGTTTTATATCTTTTTTAGAATAGCTTATGATAAGATCTACTACCTAACATGGGTAACATGATAATTGCCAATACATATTCATTTAATAAATATTCAAAGACATCATTCTTATTTGAAGCACTCTTTCATGTACAATTAGAACTTGTACCTAATTGTATTTCTTTGAAGTACTTTTTAAAGTAACTTCTGTATTTGTCTTCTGATCTTTAACTCTTGCAATGTTTAATTTGTTATTATGAGCATATCATTTTACAAGAAGAAAGATAGGGCCAGAAAGGTGAAGAAACCTTAACAAGAGGACACTAGAGCTAATCAGCTAAAGAGCTGAGATATGAATGCAAATGATCTGTCTGCAGTACTAGAGGTCATTCTGGTCTATCATGTGAAACATCCTGTTACTCAGGATTTGCAGCCTCACTACACTGCATTTTACTTTTAGTAATAAACTATATTACATAAAAATAATTGAAAATCTGGCTGATTCTTACATTATGGCCCTGATATTACCACACACACCCTTTGTCATAAATCATATACTCAACCCAACCAAAAACACTCACCCTGATAATTTCTCCTTCCATTCTCCAAATATTTCTATCCTGGATCCATTAATAATGGTGACTTTTTATAGCAGTCTGTGAACTGGCAAACCATGAAAAGTACTAACATCAGATTTTTTTTCTTGGATTTTTTTTATTTCATTTCCTCATTTCTTTTTTATGAGATTGGTTTATGTTATTTGATTTCTCATTAAATTTTATATTTGTGGGTTTATTTTATGATTTCTCTGATGTGCCAAGATTCCCTTGCTGCAAGTGATAGTAAAAAGATGGATAACTTTGCAGAGACAGTTTATTTGATAAAAAATTTGTGCCTATATGCTTTTATACCAAGAGCATTCTGTTGTATTTATATTTATTGTTTCACGAGTAAAATAAGGATCTCTACATTCCAAATTCTATTTGAGTTCTTTTTAAACCATTCTTTATGTCATCTATGTACCAGCAAATAAAATTCAGATTTATAAATGCTTTTCATTTTAAATTTTACCATTTATGACTAGGGCTTTTATAAGTGAGCCATAATTTGTGGAACATGGTGGAAAGTAATTGGATCTCTTGGGATATTGTTAATTTTTTAAAATAAAACTAAAGTCATAATATTAACTCTCTATTCTTCAAAGGATTGTTGTGAGCATGCAAATATTAGAGAAAATATATGAAAATGAGAAAATTCTGATGTTATGCTTGTTCTTCTTTGTATTGGAACAGGAGTGAATGTGGTGATGATCATTTCTTCATGTGCAGTTCCCCAACATTCAGTCAATTCTCTCTGGCTTTCTTTTCACCTGGTGCCCTTGGGAAGTGTTTGGTTTCATTTTATAACAATAAACATAATATTCACGGGGTTACAATAGTTTGTGACTCAATATTATAGAAACACAGGGGAATTTAAAAGATAGATTCTAGTGATTCAATGGTTCACTACAGCACAGTGAACTCTCATACAGACATTGAGTTACAGAAGATAGTTCATTTATGGACCTTGAAGAATCTAGGTGAAAAAATAAAATGTTATTGACTTGCAACTTTACTATTTTTAAAATTTATGTAGCTGCTATGTGAGTAATAAAATTGAAATTAACATAAAAGTGCTCCATAATTCCTAGTAGTTTTTGTATTATATTTTCTCAAAATAAATATAAAATAGATGATAAAATAATTTTGAATCAAAATATGGCATTTCTGCTTGTAAAAGAAATTCTTAACTTAGGAACCATGATCTCAAAAATGGTATATGATATGCATGTGTTTTTATTTGATCATTTTTTGTGGAGAATTCATCTGACCATTTTAATTGCATTCTTTTAAGTGCCATTATCTAGTAAAACTTGAAGTGCACTGTTCCTCAGGTTTGGAGCAGAAAAGCTATACATTACCTAACTTTTTTTCACAATGCTTTTTACAGGGAAAAAATAATAAGAGTTACTAAAACTAAGTTAATAATGCTTCTTAGCACCAACACATGGAAAGTCAACCTTCAATTCTCTACACATTAAACTTTGAAAGGATTATTGTTAAAGAGCAGCGAATATACAATGAGAAAGAGAGAGAGAGAGAGAGAGAGAGAGAGAGAGAGAGAGAGAGAGAGAGAGAGATAGGAATTAAAGTAAGTATAAAAAATTTCAAATTCAAACTAC